>NW_021604599.1:10984040-11002459 GCF_004785775.1 Grammomys surdaster
GTCTGGCTACTTGATGGGGCCTCTGACAGAACACCTATCCCTATCCCAGCTCTATGAGGGACAAATGTGGCCTTGCTGTGCTGAGCCTTGCAGATCCTCTGACTATCATCAGCCTGGGTGGTTCAGAATCTGTGCGAATACAAGTAGCGTGTGTGTGTGTGTGTGTGTGTGTGTGTGTGTGTATGTTTTCATGTGTCCCAAGCACTTGTGACAATTTTATAAGAAAAAAAAATATATCTATTGCCTTCATCAAATTCCCAAGGATCCAGAACTCCGACAAGAGAACCACATGCAGAAGCGACATGTCCTGGCCTTCTGGAGAACATCTGGCTCCCAGCTTTTACTTCTGGAGCAGCAAGGCTAAGACTGTCGACCTCTCATCCTCTTATGAAACCGAAGCATTTATGAGACCACAATATGAAGTTGTAAGGTTTAGCTCTAACCCCCACCCCTTTTCTAATCTAAGCCTAATCCTTCATAAACCTTGCCTGGCCCTGGCTACTAGGAACCATGCCAGCCAACGCCAAGTGAGCCAAGTGAGCCGCTGCTTACTCATCTCTTCAAAACCCACTGCTCCTGAGCCACAGAAATCAAAGGGAGCTGGAACCGCCACCTGCTGATGAATGGTAAACAACGGGGTCGTAAGGACCCACTGAGCCCAGGGTTGGACCACAATCCCTCTGTGCAATTCCAGCTCAAAGAAGGTCAGGGCTCCTTGGGAGATGACTAGAGACAGGCGCAGATGCTTCATGCAAGTAGCTGGGACTGTAGACACAGCTGCTCCTAATGGGCCACTTTCCTGGCTGTCCTTTCAATCCACAATAGGGCCCTGGTGACAGTGCTCCACTCCAGCCAGCCCCTCAGCCAGTTTAGTTTGTTCGAATAGCACTTTCCAGATTATTCTGTGGGAAGCCTCAGTTGTGCACGGATGAGGCAGAGCAGAACACATGGTCTGATCCCTATTTTTACCAGAGCAGTTGTTTTGATCTGTTTTGTATCCGAGGGATTTATAAGAGACGTTGTTTTGGGAGGAGGAGGGAAGAGGAGCAAAATCCTACTCTAAAAGCTGCCTTTATATTTAGTGTATTCTGATCCGAACGAATTAAAATGGGAGAAATCTTGTAGATTATAAGACCTAGTAAGTTGAGTTTTCTTTCTAGTTTTCTCTGCTGCCCTTTCTTGAGGTAATGTCTTGAATAACCCTTGCTTGTTATGAGTATTTGACAGCCCGGTCCTCACAGCGATCTTAATCGTGAGGACAGCGGGATGAATCCAGTGTCCCCTGTGCCATTGACGTGGCTCACTTCCCTGTCCTACTGGAGCTCATGGAATCGCTGTGGGTGGATGATCCCTCCTTGACTCTCCAGAGCAGCAGCTGCCTCAGTTCAGCCAGACCAGTCCAGGCTGCACTTTTATAATCTAGTTATTGTCCCGGTGCATAATTTGCCACTAATGTTCAGTGATGAAGAGAGGCATGTGTATAAAGAAGATATAAATAATTAATGATTAATAAGAGAGTATGTCCTGAATCTGAGAGAAAACAATAGCAATTTAAAAAAGAGTGTGTCACCACTTTACCGCTATTACATTTCCCTGGGTCTACTTTTGTGCATTATTTTTAGGTTGTTTTGTTGTTGGTGGTTGTTGTTGTTGTTATTGTTGTATTTAAAATTAGCTGTGATAAGCCGAGCAGTGGTGGCACACACCTTTAATCCCAGCACTTGGGAGGCCGAGACAGGCCGATTTCTGAGTTCGAGGCCAGCCTGGTCTACAGAGTGAGTTTCAGGACAGCCTGGGCTATATAGAGAAACCCTGTCTCAAAAAAAACAGGAAAAAAAAATTAGCGATGATTATCTGGGCATATTTTATTTTCGTTCTGTAACTTCACTTGACAACATTTGCATATTATTCCAATATTTTCCTTTAAGTTTGTTTAGTGTGTGTGTGTGTGTGTGTTCACACCTGCTATGTGCATATGTGGAAGCCATAGGATAAGTTATGGCCATAGAACACCTTGAAGTCTCTTTCATTTCAAGGTCTCCTTTCATCATGTGGGTGGGTTCTGGGGATTGAACTCAGGTTGTCAGGTTTATTAGTAGACAACTTTACCTCTGAAGCATTTTGCTGGCCCTCTTTTTTTTTTTTTTTTCATTTTTCCTGAGGGGAGGCAATCTCTGAAACTGAATAATTCAATTTGGCAAGCCTTTATTGAGCACCTGACATGTATTTGCCATACTGTGAGTGCCAGGTTATTATTAGTCAGGGTTTTAGCTTTCAGTTCAGAGGAACATTTGTTGTACCTCCTGGCAGAAACACACATTATCCTAGAATGAAGACTTCTAGGCCAGTAGAACATAAAGTTATGGAAACAGGAAGGAAAAATTCTCCTGTGCATCACTATAAGCTAAGGTAAGTGGTATCATCCCCATTTCCACCCTTTGATTCCTGAACCAGTGAATTCTGGCTACAGAAGAAACCCTACCATATATTGTATGGTGATTCAATATCTGTGCAGCCTTCTGGGAAGCTCTGCACAGCCTTAGATTACTGTCACCAAGTCTGAACTGTAACTATCTATTTAAAAGGTCATTTCACAATTCTATCAAACTAGTTGCTTCATGATGGTGGGGTTGTAAGATCAATGAATTCCATAAGCATGAACCCATTGCTAAAGATCTATGAGGGGGAGTGAGTTTTCTGGCTTGAAACAATGCTGTATGGAATACGATGACAGGCGTTCTGTAAGTCCACAGAAGGTAGTTTTGGCAAAAGTACCATAAGTAAGAAAGGCATGTCCACATACAGAACAAGAATCTATCCCAGTAATGATAAAGCATGGCCTTTTCCACAGTGAAGGAGTCCAGTATAGTCAACCTGCCATCTGGGTGCAGACAGGCCATACCAATTCACTCTACCACTTCACTGGTAAAGATGCCATAGCAGAGTCTTAATATTTGTCTCAGCTGCTGTCATATTTAGTCCTCAGCAGTAGCCATAGCCAGGTCAGCGTGGAGAATGAAAATCTATATGATTGAGGCAGTCATCTCTGTAGTCATGACACTTTATTCCTGGGTCCACTGATCAGTGAAAGAAAAAAAATGGCCAAGAGTAAAAGATGACTGCTCTCCACAGAATGAGTCATAGCATCTACTTAATTATTAAAGTTTTCCTTTGCTGAGGTCACATTTTGATGACTATTGACACATAAAACATACCTTTATACCCTTTACCCACTTGGAGATTACCATTTCATATAATTCTTCCCCAAATATCTTTCTCACCAATATTCCAATCATGCCTCAGAGAAGTCCCTGACCATCAAGTCTAACCATTGACTACAGCCCATAAATAAATATCTATCTACATTTTTCCTGTTACTGTGATAAAAAAAAAAAAAAGTGAAATTAAGGAAGGATGGGTTTATTTTGGCTCACAGTTTGAGTGTACAGTCCATCATAGTGGGAAAGCCAAGCTGATAGGTGCTTAAATTAGTTGGTCACATTGTAACTTCAGTCAGGAAGAAAATAGGGATACATTGTTATGCTCAGATCACCTTCTTTTACTGAAGTTCAGGACTCACAGTCAAATCCAGTATATGATCCCTGAGTGGAGCAGGACCTGTTGCTCCTCTCCCCGAGGGGGATTCTAACCCCTTAACAGATAAGAGTCCCTGATCTCGACACTAACCTTTACAAATATATAGCTTGGGCTAAGCCCAGAATAGTTCTATCACTGTACTATCTATCCCTAGACCTAGGCCTGGGAGCTTCTAGTCTCCGTACAATCTAATCTCCTGCAAGCCCAGACTTTGAAAGCTTCAGCTTCCAGCCTCCATGCTCACCTAGGCCTAGATTGTTTTCAGCCTTAACTTTGGCTGGCTGGTTCAACTCAGCTGCTTTGCCCCAAACTGCTCTCCAAGCTGCTTGATTCAAACTGGCTCCTCAGCTTCTCATTGACTTATTCTGCCTGGCTTCAAACTAACTCTGGCAATTTGTTCTAATCTTCTGGCTCTTTCTTATTCCCTGACTACAACTGCCTATGCTGCACTGAACTACAGTCACAAACTGCAAGAATTTATGGACAAACTCAACTCCATTGCACTGCCTGAACTCAACTCTCCCTGTACTGCTCTTAAGTAATCACTCTATCCTGTCTGTTCTCATGAGTGTTGGGTGTATCCTATCTCTGACCCATTCTGTCAAATCTTTCTTTCACTTTGTCTGCTCCTCAATTAGACGTCACTTTCAAATATGGCTGCTTCCTTCTACAAACTAACCTTACCTATATTGTTTGAGATTAAGTGTGTACTAAGAGCATGTCTGTATTCAAGCCAGATCACACTGATCTAGTGTGCCCTTACCCCAGCCTTGAGCAGGCCTGAAGGATCTTGTTTACCATAACAGACCAAACAATAGGACTCAGGTGTTAACCACCTAGGTGACCCACAGTCTGCTACAGGAGCTGAGAAGAATAGACTGCCCGCTGAGCTTGCCTTGAGATATCTTTGGCTGTGATTTAAGATGGACTCCCCTCACCCACAACCCCTGAAAAGACTGGAGCAAGAAAGAGTTCAGTGGTGGTGGTAGGGCTTCCCCTTTAAATTGAAAAGCTGAACATTAAAGCACTGAGCCTTGATCAGGATCAGAGAGAGAACTTTGTTTTGGCTTCATCTCTTTTCGCCCTCTGTCCCTTCTTTCATTCCCAGCCCCCCTTTCAGGTGAACCTTGTTGTTTTGTGGCCACAGGCAGCTACAATTTAGAAGGTCTTTGGATGTGATTCCTTTGCCAGAACAGCCAGGTTACTGGATTAAAATTCCTCTACACCGACTGTGGTGAAAATTTGCCTTCACTACCACCCTTCAACTTTGTTCCAAAAGTGTGTACTTCTACAGCTGTCCACTTCTAGGTGATGCTTGCATAATGTACAGAACCATTTGTAAACTGAGTCTCAGTCTTCTCTTCCTGTATTAATCATACAACATACTCCATGAGATCAGATCTATATTCTTAGGGACAGAAAGCATTGTAGCTAGAGTAGGAATCATAGGTGTGGTGGTTTAAATATTAATGGCACTTATAGGCTCAAATATTTGAATGTTTGGTCATTAGGGGATGGCATTACTTGGCTAGGATTAGGTGTGACCTCATTGGAATAAGTGCAATCTTGTTGGAGGAAATGTGCCACTGAGAGTGGGCTTTGGGTTTCAAATACTCAAACCAGGCCCAGTGTCTTTGCTCTGCCTAGACTAGATCCATATGTAGAACTATTAGCTACTGTCCAGCACCATGTCTGCCTGCCTGATGCTATGTTTCCCACCATGATGACTATGGACTAAACCTCTGAACTGTAAGCCAACCTCAATTAAATGTTTTCCTTTATAAGCGTTGCTGTGAGCTGGGAGGTGATGGCGTATGCCTTTAATCCCAGCACTCAGGAGGGAGAGGCAGGCAGATTTCTGAATTCGAGGCCAGCCTGGTCTACAGTGTGAGTTCCAGGACAGCCAGGGCTACACAGAGAAACCCTGTCTCGAAAAATCAAAAAAAAAAAAAAAAAGAGTTGCTGTGGATGGGTGGGGAGCACCCTCTCAGATACAAAGGGATGGGGGATGGGGTGAAGAACTCAGGGAGGGGGTACTGGGAAGGAGGTAACATTTGGAATATAAATAAATAAAATAATTTATTTAAAAAAAAGAGTTACGGGCTGGAGAGATGGCTCAGCGGTTAAGAGCACTGACTGCTCTTCCAGAGGTCCTGAGTTCAAGTCCCAGCAACCACATAGTGGCTCACAACCATCTTCAATGGGATCTGATGCCCTCTTCTGGTGTGTATGAAGAGAGCAATGGTGAATACATAAAATAAATAAATAAATCTTTAAAAAAAAAAAGAGTTACTGTTATCATGATGTTTCATTGCAAAAAATAGAATGTTGACTAAGCCAAAAGGACTTAGGCAACATCTTCACATAACTTATTCATGTAATTAGGACCTATTTGGGCCTAATGATATAGTATTTCTGCTTGACAATACTTTCCGATATATATTGCTGGTGTACATGCCAATTTGTGGCTTGATGTGTCAAATAATAATACCCAGCTCATAACGGGAACTTCAGGTGGGATGTTTATCTGATAACACATTGTCAAATGTTCAGTTTCTACTAAGACACTATACCAGATCATGTCTCTTAAGGCAAAATAGATATCTGAAGATGATGCTTCAAAATTCCAATGGCTTCTACCATTATTTGCCCTGTGGCCTGCCAAAGTCTCCAAACAGCATCTCTATTTGCCACTAATACATCAAGTACCATGGAGTCTACTGGATCATATGGACCAAATGCACAGCAGCCTAGTCCTGCTGAACAGCTTTTTTTTTTCTGTTTCTGACCCCACTCAAAACTAGTGAGTCTTTTCTTGGCATATGGGAAATAGTGCTGCAAAGTGGTAAGAACATGCTGCTTCCAAAATCCAAGTTAGCCAGTAGGCTGCCTCCTCCTCCTCCTCCTCCTCCTCCTCCTCCTCCTCCTCCTCCTCTTCTTTTCCTCCTCTTCCTCCTCCTTCTCCTCCTCCTCTTTCTTTTCTTTCCTTTTCTTTTTCTTCTTTCTTGACAGAGAAAGGAATCGGATGCTTAGAAGAAATATCACTTTAGAAGAAATATTTCTGAATGTTTTATAATACTGGGCTCCTAGAAATTTTTCTAAACAAAGAGGACCCTTGATTTTGGATGTATATATATTGATGCCACAATAAAGAATGAAAATATTCTTTCTCTTGGAGTAGTTTTGACCAAGAGTGAGCACAAATTTGAATTCTACACTTTTCTTCCTGTCTCTCTCATCTATGTTCACTGTCTCTATTTAACAAAGAGTTTTGCTCTATACTTATTGAACAATACAGAAAACATATTATAGGAAAGGAATGAGGACTCTCTTATCTTACTGAAGCCTACTGTCCTAGTTAGGGTTTCTGTTGCTGTGAGAAAACACTATGACCAAGGCAAGGTAGGAAAGGGTTTTTTAATTTTACTTAATCTTTGTAGTCTCTCTGCAAGTGAAGTCAGGGCAGAAACTCAAGGTAGGAACCTAGAGGCAGGAGCTAATGCCTAATCCATGGAGGGGTGCTGCTTACTGACTTAGTCTTCATGATCTACTCAGCTTACTCTTTTGTAGAACCCAGGACCACCAGCCCAAAGGTGACACTAACCACAATGGGTTGGTTTCTCCCACATGAATCACTAATTAATAAAATGCACACACACACACACACATGTACACATACATACATTATTTTGGGTCAGAGACATGAAAGAATACATGATTTATGATTAAAGCTATGCATTTAGCTTATGTTATAAAAGTTACATGGGAAGTCCAAATCATAGTATGGTTGGTTATATTGATGTCTTAAAAGCAAGTTACACTCTTAAACAGGAGACTGATTGAATCTACAGTTTGAAATGACTTCCAAGTACTTTACTAACTTAGTTACAAGGTTAGACAATATTTAGTTTCTGAAGGCAAGAGGTATTTTCATGGTTGGTTGGTTTCCTATTCTATGGTGTATATATGTTCTACCAAGTCCAGAATGGCTGCTACCTTCAACTCATTTGGTACAGACAGCATAATATAGTCAATATAATGGACCAGTGTGATACCTTGTGGAAAGGATAGATGATCAAGATCCCTGAGAACTAAATTATGATGCAAGATTGTTGAAGCAATATACCCTTGGCATAAAATACTAAAAATGTACTTTTGGTTTGCCAGATGATCTCTGGTGTCCTTTTTGGAAGGAAAAGATGTCTGCAAAGTTAATAGCTACATACCAAGTACTAGGAAATGTGTTAAATTGCTCAAATAAGGAAGCTATATCAGGTACAGTAGCTGCAATTGGAGCCATTACTTAACTAAGTTTATGATAATCAACTTTTATTATCCATAATCTGTTCATATTCTTTTTTTTTTTTTTTTTGGTTTTTCGAGACAAGGTTTCTCTGTGTAGCCCTGGCTGTCCTGGAACTCACTCTGTAGACCAGGCTGGCCTCGAACTCTCGAACTCAGAAATCCACCTGCCTCTGCCTCCCAAGTGCTGGGATTAAAGGCGTGCGCCACCACCGCCCGGCATCTGTTCATATTCTAAACAGCCAAATAGGAGAAAACGTTAAAAGGAAATGTGATAGAAACCACTATCCATGCATCTTTCAAGCCCTGGATGATGGTGGTAATTGCTGTAAGCCCTTCAGGAATGGGATACTGCTTGTGGTTCACTTCTGTCCCAGTAGAAACAGCCCCGATGGCTTCCATTTGGCCTTCCTATCCATATAGTCCTCATTCTTCAGTTCAAGGAGCCAATGTAGGGATCCTGCCTACTTCTAAGTATGTGTATATTAAGTGTAAATCCTGGGGAAATAACCATAGGATGAATCTGGGACCCACTTGTTCCACTAGGTCCACTATGAGCTAGACTTCAGATAAACTCCATTGATCATCTGTCCTCTATAATCCCCTACTATAATTGACAGGCCATAATACTTTAGACAGGTCTCTTGGAATAAATATCAATTCAGAGACAGGAACCACCACCCATGCATCTTTCTATAGGCCCTCAAAGGTAGCATTAGTTTCTATCAGTGCATAATTACCCTAATAAAAGGCCATAAATCTCATAGTAAAAGATGGGAGAATCGTGAATTGTATAACTTTTTTTGCATTGTAGTAAGTTCCTTTTTCAACGGGGCCTTCTTCCTTCAAGAAGGTCTGGATCTATAAACTGCCTCATTTCATAACTAGCTGATGGTTCATGAGTCTTCTTTTGCTGACTTAAAGTAGCTTTTTAGTCATTTGCTCTAAAATTTTTCCGCTTACATAGATCGATCACGAATTCTGTTGGCTTCTTCTATATTTTATTCCTGGGAATATTGTGATTAAATAGCCAGTGCCAATGGTCTATATGAGTCAGATCATTATAAACATTGCTTTGCCCATGGTACCCAACATAGTAAAGACACTCACCTTGATGTTGGTTTTTCAGTTCTGCCACTTGCTTCTTGCTCTCTGTTCTCCAACTAGATCCCCTGCATTCTTTTTTAAACTGCGTGAGTTTCAACATTAAACTCAAAATATCTGGTCAGTGGGTCCACCATAATAAACTTGGACTCATTTATTTTTACAGTTCTTCCACTGTTATCTCTGGAGGAGACCTGTACAGAGAGGGAGATCCTTTTGGACCCATACACCTCTCTTTTACAGACAGAGCCTTTATTAAGTGGGAAAGAAAAGATAAAATGGCTGCTTTCTAATTCAGGCAGAAAAACAGAAGCAAATGACCTTTCAGACATACTTTTTAAGAAGAGAAAAGGAGGAAGGGTATGTTAGAATGGACTAGGATGAGGTGATATCTTTTGGTTGGGCATGTTATTTATGCCAGTCAAAGAGGGCTGTTGATTGTTAGACCTTAATAGTTTCATAGCTGAACCTTGGTAGCAGTTAAATAGGAAATAGACCTTGGTGGCTTGCTTTGGGGATGTAATCTTTAGCAAGGCTGGGAGAATGGGGAAGAAGGGTAAGGCCTGCCAAAGCCGTGCTTGCCACTCTTGAGTAGGCTGAGTCCCTTCAGTATCACCCCCTTAAAATCTATTCCCAAACACCCAACCCAGACTTCTACTTTTATGGAATAGAAAACTCATTAAATTCTGTAGTGGTTTGAATACACTTGATCCAGGGAGTGGCACTATTAGGAGGTGTGGCCTTCTTGGAGGAAATGTGTTACTGTTGGGGTGGGCCCAACAAAGTGCTGAGGTAAGCAGTCCAGCAAGTCATGGCAGGGCATCTTTGGTTGTGGCCATGGGTCTAGGTTAAGTTGGTCCAGGTGGGACCTGATCGCTCCTGAACCTTGAACATGTCACAGGTATAAGCCTCCTCAGAGTGAGTGCAACCCGATTTTGGACAACCTGACTCTGGACTACATGAATCTTCTGGCCAGATCTTCAGCAGGTGCGGCCTCATGCTTGGGCTACTGTCTACTGCTCCTTTATCAGCTTTGCCAACTCCTGGAGCCTGGAGATGTTGAGTAGCTTCATGCTCTCAATCTCTGCTGCCGTGATGTCCTATCTGCAGAATCCTCAGCCCATGATTCCTCCATGGTGATGCCATCTAGAAGGGTTGGATCCTGGACTCTGACCCACCCTTTTCTCTGGCCTAGCCTTTGACTGCCTCCACCCTCTGTCAGCTGCTGTCCTAAACTTGCCTGAGTGTAGTCTCTGGGCTCCCAGCTGAATGGAAAGAAGTTGGCCCTTTCTTTGGGTCCTGCTTCTGCTTTGACAAAGAGATAAACCTGCAGATTTCCCTTTTCCCTTCCCTCCCTGGCCACTGTTATTAGAAATACTGCTCATGTTTCTAAGTAAGTATTCACTTGTTTTCTTATTGAAACCAGTTGATATAAAAAATTTCACTCTGAAAAAAAAAACCCAAAAGGAAAAAAGGAAGAAAGGGAGGAGGAAAAGGATGAGGAGAAAGAGGATGAGGAGAAAGAGGGGAGAAGGAGGAAGAGGAGGAAGAAGAAGAGGAGGAGCAGGAGGAGGAGGAAGAGAGGAAAGAGCAAGTCCAATTTGTGTTGCCCATATACTCACTGGAGCATTGTTGAATTCCTGGTGGCCAGCCCTTTAAAGAAAACTGAGACATTCCCTGTCCAAACCCCTGTCAGATAACTATCAGTTGTGGAGAGCTACATTTCAGCATCCTTATCACAATTTTTAAGAGTTCTCTTCAATGGCTTCTGTCTAGGCTGTGACTTTTTTTTGAGGGGGGGTAGGGGTAAGGGTTGTTACAGAGGTCTTCTATGTCAGTTCTTCTCAACTGTGAGTCTGCTAGAGACCATGTGGAAGTCCATGGTCCATGCTGTCACCAGAATCCACGTGGAAGTCCATGGCACGTCCTCCTGCTGACTGTAAAGGGCAAAGAAGCTATTTTTGCTGTGGGATTGATGACTGACCTTGACATTACAAAGTGCTGGATTTTAGGAATTTAACATGGACTGGGGGGGAGCACAATTTAGCCCATGACACAGAAAGAAAACACTCTCCAGAAGAGTAAGACCTTGCTAGAGGAATTCTCTTTGTATGAGAAAGGAATGTCACAATGTTTTAGTATTTCAGTAGGACAAAGCTTGTAAACAATATACCATGGCTGCCTGGTGGCAGGCGGATTTCTTGTTCTCCACCACAATGAGGTTTAAGGCTGAATGTCTCCTTCCTGACAGTCTGTCTTTGAGGTTTAGTGCAAGCAAAGTGCACTTTCCTTTTTCTGCTCTAGCCTCACTTTATTCCTACAGTCTGTCTCCTAAGACAGAATGAGAAGAGAGAATATAAACCATGAAGGAGAAGAGAATTTGACCAGGTTCCCCTCTGGACAGACATGTCACAGAAACTTCTATGTCCCTGTCCTTAATTGCTGATGCAGGTTACAATTATCCTTTCTTGAAGTGGGAAAGGAATCCAGGATGCTCTCTGGGGAGATGGTACCAAGACTATAAGCCACAATTTAGCAAAATATTTCTGCATAAAGCTAAATAGTAAACATTTCAGAGCCCTATGACCAGAACATTTCTGTTGTAAACTCTTCAGCTCTGCCATTGTAGCACAAAGCAGCCATGAATGAAAAATATCACCATATCCAATAAAATTCTATCCCCCAAACAAGCAATGGGTCACCTTCAGTCTATAGGCTATAATTGGCCAACCCTTATAAGCTAATAATCCAAGGAAGTTAAAAAAACAGTTACTAGATTGAAGTGTGTGTGTGTGTGTGTGTGTGTGCATGTGTGTGTGTGCATGTGTGTGTGTGTGTAGTGAGCCTAGACTTAAAATGAACTATACTTTTTTATTGGCTTATTTAACAAATTACATATGCCTGAGTATAAATCAGAGTTTAGTTCCTTTGAAATACTTCCATACACGTCCCACAGTGTCTGGGTGGGAGGTCATATCATCTGTCGTTTAGAAAGCTTCCCTAGCAGTTCGTCCCTGTGCTAATATTTGAGAACTCTGCTTCCAGCCTTTCATCCATCAGGAAGCCATTTTTCACTTTCATGGAACAGTCTTCACGGTATCAACAGCTACCCCAAGCTCCCTTAGTAACCAAAGGGAGAGTACAGCCTCATTTCCAGTAATTGTCATTTAATGCAAGGTAACTCCTGCCATTTTTTCCCACTGGCAAGAGGCAGTTGAGCAGCAAGTGGCTCCCTATGAATCTGACCAACTGAAGAGGTAATTATGAAACCAACGAAAGTTTGCTTTTGATATGTGCAAGGACTAGCTGCTTATATCATGAGGCACATATTGAAGAAAGGCTTAATTTTCAAACCTGGGCAATTCTTTGTTTGGGTTCTCCAAAATGACAAAGTAGCCTAGGTGGAGGGACACTTATTAGTTACGACTCCATCAGAGCTTAAAGAAGGAGATTCAGAAAGGGAAAGCACAAACGAGCCAAGAGCATGGAGTTCTTCCAAGGGTCCAATGGGCAAATTGGAGCAGCACAACCCCTTCCATTGGTTTCTGGCAGGCTTCTTCTACATCAGGAATCAGCAAGCTTTTCTGTAAATATGTAGGCTCTCCAGCCATATTCAAAGAACTCAGTTCTGCTGTTTTGATATGAACATAGACACAAATAGTTTTCAAACAGTCTGTGTGGCTATGTGCATCAGTAGCCCTCTGAATTTTATATGATCCGTAGAAGTCAAAATTTTCTTTCAACATTTCTCCCTCAACCGTTAGAAACTATAAACAACAGTTTTACCTTGGTATATATACAAAGACAAATGGACTAGACGCCCAGTCTAAAAACAAAAACAATTTGCCATGTGTACCATGTGCTCTCCCGTATTTCTACATTTACTCCTGAAGCTCCTGCTATAGGTTTCTGGTACTACTTCACTTTCCAAGTAGCTTCTTATCCCCTAAGGCTTCATCTACTTTCCTGATGACCCTCATTGTTTCAGGTTTGTGGCACCGAGTCTAACACACAGCTTTTATAAATGTCTCCTGAGCCGGAGAGAAACCACCTATGAAAGAGCAAAAGGAGTTTAGATACCAAGATAAGAATATAAACCTAGTTAAAAGAGAAGGCATTTAAAAATAAGATGATGATGATGATGATGATGATGATGATGATGATGATTGAGATGGGCTTTTCCTGTTTAACAGCCATGGCTGTCTTGGAACTCACTTTGTAGATCAAATGGATGACTTTTAACTCACAGAAATCCACCTGCCTCTGCCTCCAAAGAGCTGGGATTAAAGGCATGTACCGAGTCTGCACTGTGAGAAGACACTCTTAATACCTGTAAAGTAAGTTGAATAGTAGCCTCTAAATTATGTCCATGGGGCCAGGGAGATGGCTTAGTGGGTGAAGGTGCTTTGCTGTCAAGCCTGATGATCTAAATTCAGTATTTGAAACCCACATGCTGGAAAGCGAGAAGCAACTCCCACAAGTGGTCCTGTGACTTCCACATGTTTGTGTGGCAAATATACACTAAGCAAATGGACAGTGAAACAAAGAAAATATATCCTTGTTCTGATAGCCAGATCTTGTGATGTGGCCTCATTTGAAGAAACAAAACAAAACAGTTCTTTCCAGGTGTAATTAAGGATTTTGAGATGGCATCACTCAAAGTTACCCAGATACTCCCTAAATACAATGACAGTGTCTTTCTACAATGTAGAAGAGGATACACAGGAAAGGTTAAATGAAAAGAGAGACAGAAGTTGGAATGCTTCAGCCACAATAAATGGAATGGACATTAGAAGTTCACAGGCAAGGGAGGATTCTCCCACAAAGCCTTCAGAATATGACACTGCCAGAATCTTGGGCTACGGAATTGAAGTTAAATTACTATTGCTTCAAAACATTCAGTTTGTGGTGACTTGTGTCAGCAATGCTGGGAATCCCATGTCATATTCAACACTCTTCTCCTCCAGTTGTGTTAGTATAGTAGCATCTAAGCTTCAGTTAGCATTCATTCTGTACAGGGGTCATATACTACACACCACGCTTTTGTAACAATCTTATGAAGTCAGTATGATAAGACTCCCTGGCTAATAACTGATAGAACCAGCACAGAGTCCAAACCTTCTAACCCGTCTCCTCTTCATTTTCACACTACCTGCTAGATTCCTCCTCATCTACCCCCTCATATGTGACAAACCTTAGGAAGGAGGAGATTTTGGCTTCTGTAGTCTTTCTTTAAAGGGTTGAATTCCCTGAACTGGATTTTTCCTATCTCAGCCTCCTATTCTCCATTAAACAAGGACAGGAGAGTCTGCTGCTTGGGTTTGAGCCATGAAATCTTGCTTTCAATCATTCTCTTTTATTCCTGTTACTTATCACTTTTATCCTCCATCCCTCTTTGGGTTTTCAAGAGGTGAAAAGCATGTTAGCCTTGAAAGGAGACAAGCCTCCTGAGAGTCTGTTTCATCAGGCAGCACTGAACACCCATAGCTTTTACTTTCTAGGCAGGAAAACTGTGAGGAGAAACAATGTTAGGCAGCTCTGCAAAGACAGCAGCATTGGAAGTCCCAGTCTATTGCTGGGAGTTCATGGAGAACAAAATATCCAGTGGACATTGAGATTCTCCCATGCAAGAAGGTTCTGTGGACCAAGTGCTGGCCTCACAGTTGCTGTTGCCCAGGAAAATTACAAGTATGAGAATACTTGGCTCAAGGTTTGAATATCCTGGGATTGGATTACTTGGGCAAATCCACTCAACCTCACTGAGAGTTAGTTTCTGCTTTTACAAAGTGAAACTAATAATGCATGTTCTTTATAGATAATGCAGGCTGGATATTTCTTATCCAAAATGCTTCAGATGAAAGGCATATCTGACATTATTTTGGACTGTGGAATTTCATAAACATATGAAGATATCTTGGGTATGGAACTCCTTTAAATAGCAAGTTCATTTCGTGTGTACTTTGTGCACAAGGTTTTAGGATAATATGATTCTTTCTGTTTCCTTTTTGTTGTGGTACTGAGAGCTGAAAGAACTTCAAGCATGCTAGGCAAGAGCTCTATTACTGAACAACAACCGAACATTTTGGATTCTGGATTTTAAGATTAGGAATTCTCAAGCTACAGTCATGTAAAGACACGGATCCAGGGAAACATGGGTTGTTAGAGCCTTAGCTGCAGCTTTAACACACTGCCTCTCCTTCTGTCAGCCTTGCCTCTCCTTCCTTCATTTTTTTTTTTTACTTGATGTAACACTGTCATTTCATTAACTTTTGAGAAACTCTATAGATGTTCAAAGTAAAAATAAAAATAAAAACAAGAATAAGAATGTCTGGGCCTGGAGAGGCTCAGTAATTGAGAACAATTGCCACTCTTGCAGAGTGGCTCAGCTCAGTTCCCAGCTCAGTTCTCAGCACCCACAAAGTGCATTTGCAACTCCAGTTCCAGGACATCCACCATCTTCTGGCCCTCTAGGATGCCAGGCACACACATGGTACACCCACATCCATGAAAACAAAATATACACATACAAAATAATAATAATAATTAATAATAATAAAGTCTGAAGCTCACATGAACAAACCCACCACTAAAAGTAGTTTCCAAAATAAAAAAAAAAGCTTCAGAGAATAGGAATTTTATATGAATGAAATTAAGATTATTTTTTCCCCTCTGTGTTCTGGCCCAGGCTGTTTGATAACCCTAGCCTAGGAAGATGTGGTCAGCATCATTTTATCACCCACTTGTCTCTACTCCTACTGTCTTCTAGGAGAACTCATTATCTCAATAAATTCCAGAGGATATTAAGGCATTATTATTCTGGTGATTCTACTGTGACCTCTTTGTTTCTGAAGTCACGCCTTTGCTTCGAAGATGACACACTAGTAAGAGTACTAATTCTCTCTACTGTTCTATTATCCAGGTCCCATAGTTCGCACATGCCAAATTTGAGACACCAGAGTGTATGATATCATTAGGAGAAAGTAGTCTGATAGATGCATGTGTGGAAAGGTTACTGTGAAATCGATTCACATGTGTATATTAATATGTGTTAATATTTATAGCTAAAAGAATTATCTGCTGAAAAAAGAGAGTAGCAGTTTTAGAGAGACATTTTTGGTGGAAATAGTCAACATGTCCTTACTACTGTTGCCTATCCCTTTCATTAAGTATTTTAAAATATGACCTATCACTTGATAGAGAATATATGTATATAATGTTTCTTCTTAGAGTGATGGTTTAGAATATAGTATTATGTACTCTATACTTCTGGTAACACTTTTCTTTTTAATCATTGGAAGCCAGAGGAGAGTTATTTGTGCAGCTGTAATGATGAACTCAATACAGAACCATGAATCTAGTATCTAGGCATAGATTCGTCAGACGTCCCAGGTCTATGTATTCTTTTACAAAATATTTTTTTAAAGTTTTATATGTCTGAGTGTTTTGCCTGTGTGTATGTATGTAAACTACATGAACCCCTAATACCAACAGATATCAGAAGAGGACATTGTGTCCCCTGGAAATGGATTTAAGGATGGTTGTGAGCCACCATAAGGATGCTCAGAACTCAATTCAGGTCATTTGAATGAGCAACAACTGCTCTTAACTGCCAAGCCAACTTCCTAGTTCCAGACTATATGTTCTTAAGGTTAAAGTAGAACCACACACCTCTCCCACCAACATTTAATATCACTGGGTACCCAAACAGTTATCTTCATCTATCTGTTTCTTCAGTGTAATTGTTAACCTCAGTGACTTGACGAGACTGAGCACCATTTAGAAAATTGGTAAGACATACTTCTGGCTGTGTCTGGGTGAATGTTTCTAGAGATGATTGGTCTGAGAGTCAGTGATTTGGGGTGGAAGCCTCATTCCGAATATGTGAAGTATTCAATAATTTGGGATCTCAGATGGAACAAAAAGTGGCCAAAGGAGGGAATTCACAGGTACATACATACTGACTCTTCCAGAACAGATTTCAGACATCAGACAAGATTCTTCAGAGTTAGAAGGCAAACTTGCACCAGTAGTTTTCCAGGGATCTTCCATATGGCTGTATCATTGGACGTATTTGTTCTGAAGCTACCAGCTTGTTGAACTAAACAGCTGCTGGTTTTCTTGGCTCTCTGGCTTGCAGAAAGCCATTGTACAAGCTAATCCAACAAATCCCCTGTATAATTACATTCTATTGGTTCTGTTCCTCTGGAGATTTCTAATAACTTAGTCTGCTTAGCTCTGCTTCACATCAAGTGTCATTTCATTCATACAAAAGATGACCAGTGATATAGATCATATATAGTTTTTTTTCTGAAAGTTCATCAACAATATCTGAGGGATGTGTGAGGGAATCTCAGTTCTTACATGGCAATATTTATCCTTTGTTGCATCTCTTCATTTTTCCCAGAGGTAAAAAGAAAATAAAACCTCATTCTCTGTGATGGCTAATCTTGGTTATCAACATGACTATATCTGGAATGAACTACAATTCAGAAATCTTGCACTCCTGTGAGAGATTTTCAGCTTGGTTTGAAGTGGGTCAATCCACTTTTAGGCTGGACCTTTGAGATGGGAAGACATACACTTTTGATCTGAATCTTAAGGCAGGAAGACAAACACCTTTGATCTAAATCTTAAGACTGGAAGACATAGGCCTTTAATTTCGATCTTGAGACAGGAAGATATACATTTAATATGGGCCATATATTCTGCTAGAAATCTACATAAGGACATAGAAGAAAGAATCTTTTGCTCTGTGCCTTCTTGTCCTCACCTGGCTAGCACATCCATTCCTTCACTGGAACTGGAACCTACTTCTTCAGGATTCTTGCACAATATTATAGACTGGCTGAGGTACTGAGCCTTGTGGTACTGAGCAACTACTAGATTCCTGAACTTTCTGCTCACAGCAAGCCATTGTTAAATTTTCTGGACTGTAGCCTGTAAGTCATTCTAATATATATATATTTGAATGTATATATTATAACATATACACACAGGCTGAACAGGTTAAGAAAGGTTTTTATTAGAGATGAAGCAATGCAAAACCACAGAGCAGCACGTGAAGAGAAATACCCTCTACAGAACAGAAGGGAGATTTGGGAGGCAGAAAATCCAGTATTTTTTACTTGTTTTCATTGAAAATAGGGTTTTTTCATACAATATATTCTGGTTACAGTTTGCCGTCTCCCAACTCCTCCCAGATGCTCCCCACCTTCCCACCCACCAAAATCCACACCCTTCCTTTCTCTCTCATTAGAAAACAAACAAGCATCTAAAAAATAATGTTGAGAAAATAATATTAGACGAAATAAAAACTAGCAAACCATAATAGTACAAAACAAATGGGGGGGAAAAGGAGCCAAGAATGGAGCACAAGAAATATATAGAATCACAGAAATGTGTACATGTGCACATAC
>NW_021604599.1:11002559-11021395 GCF_004785775.1 Grammomys surdaster
GGAAGGAGGAAGGAAGGAAGGAAGGAAGGAAGGAAGGAAGGAAGGAAGGAAGGAAGGAAGGAAGGAAGGAAGGAACAAAGAAAGAAAGCCTTAAGAGATGCCATTAGCCGGGCAGTGGTGGCTCACACCTTTAATCCCAGCACTTGGGAGGCAGAGGCAGGTGGATTTCTGAGTTCGAGGCCAGCCTGGTCTACAGAGTGAGTTCCAGGACAGCCAGGGCTACACAGAGAAACCCTGTCTCAAAAAACCTAAAATAAATAAATAAATAAATAAATAAATAAATTTTTAAAAAAAGAGAGAGAGATGCCATTAAGGGCTGGAGAGATGGCTCAGCAGCTAAGAGCACTGACTGATTTTCCAGAGGTCCTGAGTTCAATTCCTAGCAATCACATAGTGGCTTATAACCATCTGTAATGAGTTCCACTGCCTCTTCTGGTGTGTCTGAAAAAAGCAACAGTATACTCATATACATACGATAAATAAATCTAAAAAAATGTTTTAAAAAATACCATTAAATTTAATTTTAGTTGGCCACCTGTTGCTGAGCACAAATAAGGACTGCCCATAAGTGTGGTTTGCAATCCTAGTGAGACTCCACTGGAGAAAACTAGTTTTTCCTTTACAAGTGTTTTTCAATTGGAAATTGTTTCTATGTTAGGGATGATGGTATGTGTCCACTTTTCCTTTCGGCTTTAGGACCCCATCAGATACATGCCCATGCAGTCTCTGTGCATGCTCCTATGGTTTCTGTGAGTTCATATGTGCTTCATTCCTGATGTGTCTAGAAGGCCTTGTTCCCTTGATGTCTTCTATCCTCATTGCCTCTTACAGTCTTTCTGCTGCTTTTACAGAGAGATGACGTTCACTGAGCCCAGAGGGAGGTGAGGATTTTGGTGGCGACATCTAGGAAGAAAAACACTAAACAGGTTTATAATTTTAAAACTAGCCAGATCACACAATTGCTGGGCTCTTATCAGCTAACCTATTTCAGCCATCCAATGGTGGCAGAGGACACTTTTTCCAGCCACTCAAGATCTTACATGGTTGTAGCATTCCTCCCATTCCAAAGCCTGGCTGAAAAGCCCCCTTCTCTCCCAGTGTCTTTTCTTCCTGAGACCCGAAAAATCCCACTTTTTCTCCCTCACCTAGCAATTGGCTCTCATCTTTTTTATTGACCAAATCAAGAACCAATTAGGGAACCAGATTTTAGTATCCGCTCCTCTCACTACATTGGTCTCTGTATTTGTTCACATCTACTGTAGGAGGCAGCTTCTCTGATAATGGCTGAGCAAGACACTGATCTAACAGTACAGTAAAATGTCATAAAGAGTTGTACTGCTGGCCTGGAGAGATGGCTCAGCGGTTAAGAGCACTGACTACCCTTCCAGAGGTCCTGAGTTCAAGTCCCAGCAACCACATGGTGGCTCACAACCATCTGTAATGGGCATCTGCTGCCTGAAGACAGCGACAATATATTGACATACATGAAATAAATAAATAAATCTTTTTTAAAAAACAAGTTGTATTGCTATTCGCCTTTGGCAGAACAATAGTGTTTCGTTTTCCTCTAGACTCATGGCCTATCTAGTCTCAGGATCTTCCCAACTGTGGACTCATGGTCTATCTAGTCTCAGGATCTTCGAAACTGAGCAGTGTTGTACATGGATCCCATCTCATGGAGTGGTCCTTAATTCCAATCAGATAGGTATTGATTACTTCCACAAAGTGTATGCCACTATTCCACCAGTGCCCACTGCCGGCAGCTCACCATTGTAGACTGAAGGGTTTGTAGCTGGGTTGATGTTTATCTTTCTAGGCTGATAACATACAGAATACTTTACAGTACCATGAACACTAGTTGGTAAGGGTGAAGGCTCTACACTGACACCAGCTCAACTCCTTGGTCAATAGGTTATGTAGGTGTTGTCTTCAACAATAGGACATTGCCACCAGTTTGTGGAGAACAACCAGTAGCTTCTGTGGTATCCTGGGTTGTTTGGGGGTTTCAATAGACCTCCTTGGCCAACTTGATTAGATGTAACCCTTTCCTGGCACTGGAGATTTCATTAGGTAGTGAGAGATGTCAAGTTGAGACTTCGTCTCCCCATTATTTGGTAATTTCATTTAGATTTTTTTCTTATATGCACATATGTTAAGGAGCTTCTATTACATTTGGTTTCCATATCACCTCTCAAATAACCCTTAGTTTTAGCTGTCCTTTTCTTCATTCTCTTCCCCCCATTTACTCTCTCTTCCCATTTGATATTCCCATTATGTTTCCCTATTCATTCATAATTATCTACTCTATTTTCTGTTCCCAGGGAGATCCTTCCCTCATCCCTAGACTATAACTAACCTCTATGGTTATATGAATTATAACCTGTTTATTGAAGACTTAAAAGCTAACATTTGCCGGGCGGTGGTGGCGCACGCCTTTAATCCCAGCACTTGGGAGGAGAGGCAGGTGGATTTCTGAGTTCGAGAGTTCGAGGCTAGCCTGGTCTACAGAGTGAGTTCCAGGACAGCCAGGGCTACACAGAGAAACCCTGTCTCGAAAAAAACAAAAAACAAAAACAAACAAACAAACAAAAACCCTGTCTCAAAAAAAAAAAAGCTAACATTCACACTTAAGTAAATACATATCAAATTTGTCTTTTGGGAGTCTTTGTTAGCTCACTCAAGATGATTTTTTTTCTAGCTCTATATATTTACCCGTGAATTTCATAATTTCTTGTTTTTTGGGGGGTTGTTTGTTTTTTTTTTTTTTGTTTTTTTTTGGTTTTTTTCGAGACAGGGTTTCTCTGTGTAGCCCTGGCTGTCCTGGAACTCACTCTGTAGACCAGGCTAGCCTTGAACTCTCGAAGTCAGAAATCCGCCTGCCTCTGCCTCCCAAGTGCTGGGATTAAAGGCGTGCGCCACCACCTCCTGGCTTCTTGGTTTTATAAGATTTATTTATTTTATGTATATGTATACACTGTCATTGTCTTCAGACACACCAGGAGAGGGCATCAGATCTTATCACAGATGGTTGTGAGCCACCATGTGGTTGCTGGGAATTGAACTCAGGACCTCTGGAAGAGCAGTCCATGCTCTTAACCACTGAGCCATCTCTCCAGCCCATAACTTCTTGTTTTTAACAGCTGACTAATATTCCATTATGTAAATAGACCACATTTTCTTTATCCATTCATGTGTTGACATCTATTTTCAATTTCTGGCTCTTATGAGTAGAGCAGGAAAGAACATGGATAAGCAAATGTCTATGTTGTAGGATGTGGAGTCCTTTGGGTATATGCCCAAGAAGGGTGTAGCTGGATTTAAAGTAGATCAATTTCTACCTTCCTGAGAAACTGCCATACCAATTTCCACAGTGGTTTTACAAGTCTAGAGTCTCGCCAGCAATGAATGAGCGCTCCCCTTACTCCACATTCTCACCGGCATGAATTGCCATTTGTATTATTGATCTAGTTATTCTGACTGGTATAAGATGAAATATGAAAGTAGTTTTGATTTGCATTTCCTAGATTACTAAATATGTTGAATATTTCTTTGTTTTATCTCTTGAGAACTGTCTGTTTAGATTTGTGCCCCATTTTTAATTGAGTTGTAATTGTTTTCTTGGTATTTAGGGTTTTTTTTAGTTACTCATGTATTTTGGATATATTAGCTCTCTATTAGATATGTGGTTAGCAAAAATCTTTTCCTATTCTGTGAGCTGTCATTTTGTATAAATGATGATATCCTTTACCTTACAGACACTTTTGAGTTTCATGATGTTCCATTTATTAATTGTTGATCTTAGTGCCTGTGCTATTAGGGTTCTCTTCAGAAAGTCTTTCTCTATGACAATGAGTTCAAGACTATCTCTACTTTCTCTTCTGTCAGGTTCAGTGTATCTGGCCCAATGTTAAGGTCCTTGACTCATTTAAAGTTGAGTATTGTGTAAAATAGAAGTATGGATCTATTTGAAGGATCTTCCTTTCCTGATTTAGGGTTAGTGGCTGATTGGCCTTCAAGTCCTCCAGACAGTCCATGAGCATGGGGCTCCTACTGGTAGAAGAAAATAAAAGTGGTCCAGGTCTTTGTTTTGCTGCCAGTTTTGTTTTGTTTTTGTTTTTGTTTTGTTTTTTTGCCAGCTCAGGGGCACGAAGAAGAAGCCAGACATCTTGGAAGCTCACCATCTTTATTACCTTGTTATGATGCCTATCTTTATTTGCCTATTTGCCTATTTGCCTATGAGGGAATCTAATCCCCTACTGATGCCTGTGGAAGCCAGAAGCAGGCACCAAGTTCTCTGGAACCAGAGTTACAGATGGCTGTGAGCTTCCATGTGGGTACTAGGAACCAAATCCAGGTTCTGTGCCAGAGGAGCTCCTAGCCACCATCTTTCCAACCCCTTAACTCCAATTCCTTATAAAGGCATTGTTCTTGCCCTCAATGTCTCTGTATCAGACTGTCAGTAAAGGAAATGGTCATGTGTACAGCAACGGCTTACCTCTAGTCATCTAATCCAGGTTTCCTAACATGACTGGGTACATTGTTTATCACTACTATTATACAGAGTCACAGAAAAGAGGAGGGAAGAACACTACACTCACAACTACGAGAAGGTCAATTTCCTTTATAACTGTTAGCAGAGATATCAGGTCAGGTGTTCTCTTCCTTTAACAGCCCCTTCCCTCAGAACTGACATTTTGTCTTCTGTCACACTTGGAACCATGTCAATTCTTCTTTTTCTCTCCCCATATATATATAGGTATGGGTACGGGTACGGGTACTGGTACAGATACAGATATAGATCTTTCTCTCACTCTGTCTGTCTCAGTTCAGTGCATACTTAAATAGGCATTGTAGTCTAAGCTGTCTTTAAACTTGATTCTCCTGCCTCAGCCTCCTGAGTTCTGGATTATAGGCATGTGCTACTCTACCAGTCTTATCACAAATAATATCATTATTAACCATTCTGAATTCAGCTCATTGATAATTTGCTTAAGGCCTGTCATTTATTGATTAGAATTGAAATTTCTTTGTTTTCAACAGCGTGATTTCTTTATCACAGTCCTAGTGTAAGAATCTCCTACTTGCCGGGCAGTGGTGGCGCACGCCTTTAATCCCAGCACTTGGGGAGGCAGAGGCAGGCGGATTTCTGAATTCGAGGCCAGCCAGGTCTACAGAGTGAGTTCCAGGACAGCCAGGGCTACACAGAGAAACCCTGTCTCGAAAAAAAACAAAACAAAACAAAACCAAAAAAAAAAAAACCAACAAAAAAAAGAATATCCCACTCATTAAATCATACCCCACTTTGGCTGAACTTGTTAGAAGAATAAAGTGTACGCTTCATCTACACATAAACCTGTGATTTCTTAGCCAACATAAGATTTAAAAGACATTTTTAAAGTCACAGTTATAGTGTCCATTTATCAACTCAAAAAAGATTAATTTCAGCATTGTATTTCATTTAGTCATCTGCCTTCTTTAAAAATAGCAACGGATGGCACTAGGAGACAGCTTTTCATGGGTTTGTTTATTGGATTATCTTTAATAGCCTCATTTTCTTATTTTTTGCTGGGACTCAAGCACAGTGCAATTATCATTAATTAACATGCACAAGCACTGATGGTGTCACAAATAAATCTGAGTTAAGAGGACAGATTTGTCATAGTGTCTTGCAAGGTAGGTTTGCCTAAAAGGAAAGGCATGCAAGCCCTCTAGCTTGAAGAACAGAACAGAAAAGAATCTTTTTTTTTTCTTCCCATCTGGTTATAAATATGCCTTATCCAGCCACTGATTTTCCAAGTAGAAAGTCTTTTCCAGGCCCCTCAGAGGGTTAACTTTATGACAAAATGAAAGATTATCTTCCACCATCTGTCACTGAAACTCAGTCCCCATTCTATATCTAAAGCTTTGAGCAAATAGAAAGCAACAGAATAGGTAGACTTAAATGTGCTGGGAGAACTGTTTCATGGACAAATGTGTTTCTTATCTGTCTTCAGAGGAATTTCAAGATGGGCTGGTTAACAGGCCTCTCATTGACAGCTGAAGGGAAGATGAGTGATCACAGGCTGGAGGTGCTTGAGAAAGGAACACACTGCATCATGGGGCTTGTCCTGGGGCTTGACTGGAAGGGAGCAGAGGAGCACCAGGTTCTGAAATGGAAGCTGATTAACCTGAATATCCCAAAAGACCCTGCTGGGGAGGGAGAAAAAAAATGGAATCAGAAACTTGGAGGAACAGCATTTAGCATCTACCCAGGAAAGGCAAGCTGTCCCCTTTAGACAAGGGGAAAGCAAGTATGTCAGCTTCCTGTTATTATACCAAGTACCTGAGATAATCAACTTAAAAGGAGAGAAGTTGATTTTAGTTTCTTTTCTTCCAGGAATAACATGCTTACCCCATTGCCATCTTAGAGTTGAGTTATCATGGGTTGGTAGCTATGACAAGTAATTGAGTGGACTAGTCTAGAGGTAGCTATGTCTGTGGTGATAACAATGGAGCTGTGGACATTTCCTTATGGAATGAAAGACAGGAAGTCATAGAACCCTCATCCAGAAACTCAACCATATTCCTTCCTGCACTTCCCCTTCTGCAAATGAAGTTGGGAGATGCTAGAATATATGGACAGTGGATGGTTAATTGAGAGGGGACTCCATGACACAGCCATAAGGCTGTCACCTATTTTGGGGAATATCTATACTCCTATAACTAACTCATCCATGCTCTATAGGTAAACACAAATAAATTCCTAGGTTTTCAAAGTTGGACTTTGGTGGAACTACACTACTGACTGTCACTGGTGTAGTATCTGGGATGAGTAGATGTTTGCTTCAATTTCCTGATGAAAAGATAAAATAATTGGAGATGTCAGTCCATTGGTAATTAGCCCATGATTGTGGGGTCAATGGTAGGATAACATATCCTGGTTGGTACATCTTTCATAGTGGCCAAGACATGAAAAAGAAGAGAAATTCACGATTGCCATATCTCAGCATAAGCCAATTTTGACCTACTTACCCAAAGATCACCTAATGGCTCTACATGCCCAAGATCAAGTCCTAAGCACATGGATCTTTTGGAGAATTTAAGACTTGAAGTTCCACAGTAGACAAGTAGATGTTACTGAGAGTAGCAGTTGTGAAAGACTTCTCACATCTGGGGTCTCAACTGAAAGGAGAAAGACCATCTGTGTGACAATGTTGTGGCCTTTGTGGATAAAAGACTCAAAGCCTAACATAAAATATGATTGCTCTAACTCCAATATTATCACTTACCAGAAGTTTGCTTGAGTAGTATGTTTTTAGCCTCAATAGGTCACAGGATTTCAGCTTAGACAGGGAGCTGTGTGGATTTCTATTTTTAAAATCATAGACAACTTGAGCAGAGTGATGAGCTATTGGCTTCCCTGATGTGTGTTCGGCTTTCTCTTCCTCCCCATCTGCCTCAGAGTTTGTGTGTTCTTTCTGGAAACAAGGGTGCAGACATGCTTAGAACAGACACTTGAATTTTCAAACCAGAACTGAGCCATAGTGAAACTTGAATTAAAATGAAACACTTGTTAGTGGATGATGCAGAAAAATCTAAACAAAGACACCTACAGTCAGGAAGACAGTCTGTGGTGACATTGCAAAAGACAGTAAATGCCCCAATGCCATAAGAGGATTTTTCCACTAGACAGCTTAGTGAGCATAGCCCCTTAGTTGAATTCTGTCAAACTGAAGAGAGTTCTGGAATCACAGAGCCACAGAACCACAGTACTATCTAAAGCATGGCCATCACTTCCTATATCTAAACTCAAGAAGCAGAAAAAACAGTTCTGAGTCACAGAACTGCTTCAGGCAAACTCCAGAGCAGCCTACAGATTCCTCCGGGGAACTATTTAAAAATCCATTTGAAAATGTTACTTTTATTAGCAAATAACAATACATGTTCATGAGATACAATGTAATATCTTGATATATGTTTATTATAGAATGCATTAATCAAACTGCCATAGAAGTATTTATTTTTTAGTCATAACAAAGAAGAAAAATAAGAATTCTCTCCTTTGAAATAAGCATATTAAATAATTTATAAGAAAGAGAGCTGAAATGTCTAAAGATCAGATAAAAAATTTAGATTTCTAGCCAAAGTATATCTTGGTTACCAACTGAAATATTTCTTTCTAATAAAATCTTCCAGAGTTTCTAAATGATTTCAGACATGGTACATAAACCTTCAAAAGGATCATAGCTCTTTCTCTCAAAACTCAATAAAAGAATTATTTATTTTTCTCTCTATTTCCAGTTAATCCCTGAAATTTCCTAATTTCTGCATACCTTTAACAAAGTATTACTAAAAATAAAATTTAAATACCTCATCAATCCATTTAAACAGAAAAAAAAGAAATCTGAATTACAGATATTTTAAAAGAGATGAACTCGACTTCATAGCAAAAATAAATTTTATTATCTTAAAAATCAAGGTTCTGAGAAAGTAGGTAATGTCCTGGATAGGAATGAGCTGTAATCAGCACAAGATTGCTTTGCACCTTTTCTATGTTTTATTTTGCTTTATATTTTTGCTAAGAAGTTTGATAAGTCTTGTCCCAGCTAGAGTCTGACCTTTAGTCCCTGGCACCCCATTACCATGCTTGGCAAACACAACTTTTTTCACCTAGGGTTTGGGAAGCACACAGAGTTTTGCTATAGGTCTCCAGCCTGAAAGGGATGAAGAGGGGGTAATCAGTGGACACAGGGATGCAGTTAGTTAGGAAAAATAACCATAGTTGATAATCATTAAGTTCATATTTCAAAGTTGTTGAGAAAGAAGATTTTTTAATGTCCATAACATAAATACATCAGGGGTGAGAGCTGTACAAATTACCCTGATCTGATAAATCCACACTAGATCCTATGAATATAAATAATTACTTTATGTCAGCTAAAAAAGTCTATTATCCCCAGTACGCATAAGTCCACAAGTTTGACTCATAGTAACATACATGCATGCATACATACATACATACATACATACATCATACAAGTTTTTTGTTTTGTTTTGTTTTTGTTTTTCGAGACAGGGTTTCTCTGTGTAGCCCTGGCTGTCCTGGAACTCACTCTGTAGACCAGGCTAGCCTCAAACTCAGAAATCCGCCTGCTTCTGCCTCCCAAGTGCTGGGATTAAAGGCGTGCGCCACCACTGTCTGGCGCAAGTATTTTTTTTTCTTTTATTTTAATTTATTTTTTTATTTTTTTAATTTCTTTTTTTTTTTTGAACATGAAATGCTTTTTTATAGCATGTTTTACAAGGGGAGGGGGTAAGAGGGGCCAGGTGGTGGAAAAGTACAAAATCTTCTTGGCCTGTGCCTTGAAACATGTCATGGTCTATACGGTACACTGCCTTGAATTATGATCTACCTGCTGTTCTTCAGAAGATATGGTACACTGCTTGAGTTATGGTCTCCCTGCTATTCTTAAGAAGATATGGTACTCTGCTTTGAGTCTATCTGCAGTTGCTAAGCAGGATCTTGCAGTTGCCAAGCTTCAGAGGACATTGTGCAGGTGGGGAAAGGTAGGGGGTGAGGGTAAGGGCGAGGGTCCTGGCTTCTGGCATCTCCCCCTTCTCTGTTTAGCAAGTATTTTTAAAACATGGGAATTTTTTTTTTCAGAAATTCATTGAGGCAATTTTCAGAGGTAAAAGGCATATAAAACAAGCATTTTGAAAATGCATCAGACCTGACAGACTTCAATTCACAGCTGTACTGATCTGGATATGCTAAGCTCTTCATTCTTTGTCATGTTCAAAATTCATGTCAAACAGAGGTCTTCCTGAAGTCAGGACTTCTCTTTGGTCTATGTGCAGGCTGCTACACCTACCAGTAATGATTTTCCTACATGTTTCTCTTGCTTTGCTTAGAGTCCTCCTAGCTACATGGTCCACAAATGTCCCCCTCCAGTTGTCCTACTGGACCTGCTGTTTGTTGAATAACCAGTCATAACCAATCCCACTTCATTTTGAACCTGACTAGATGACATATGCCTATTGCTCTTGAAACCATACTTGGACATCAGACCTTTTCCTTTTGGAATAAAAAAAAAATGTATTCCATGAAGTGATGAAGTCTGTCTAGTTTTTTTTTCCTGTGTATTGATAATCTTTTATGAACAAAATAGCCAATAGCTAACTGGTACTAGATATTATATTAAATTTATTAGGTAGTTTCACAAGTTTGGATCACATAGTTTCTTTCTCCCTCTAAAGTTCTATTGTTTGAAAGTAGAGCTTTTAGCAGGAGACATGACTCAAAGCTGCTCTTGACTTCTGTCACCATGATCCACATGGCAGGTCACAACTGCCTCTAACAACTCCAGTTTCAGGGGATCTAGCACCTTCTTCTGACCTCCATAGATTCCTGCATACATGTGGTGCACATAAACTCATGTAAACTCTTTTTAAAAAGCAGAGAGTACCACTTGGAAAGTGTTCACTGGTTTCTTGAGTCCTTGAGATATTTCTGCAAAAATAATCTCAGATCATTTTTTTTCCTCCAAATCATCCCAAGTATGTAACAATACTGAAAATGAACACCAATATTTCCTCTTACCATAGGAAATATTTTCATAGTCGTCATGGTACTTGTAAAGTGAAGCTTGCTTTTTCTTCATTGAGTCAGTCATGTTAAAGAAATGGGACATGGTAGCATGGTTTCCATCTGTAGCCCACGTTGATGATTCAGTGCTTAACTACAGTCTACCTGAAACATTTAGACTGTATGCAACATGGATGTTCTCTCTGTATTCTGTTGTTATAGTTAAAGCAAGATTCCCTGATCATATATCTTAGTCCTTAGCTAGGCAACAAGTTGGATTAGCTCCTTAAGAGAGACTTATGTTCTAATCCCCAGTGCCTGTTAATGTTACCTTATTTGGAAACAGAGACTCTGGAGGTTATATTAAAGTATGGTGGGCTCTGCAACCACTGACTGTTGTCTTCATCAGAAAAAGAAGAGATCTGAATACACACTGAGACATATGACTAAACCACACCAACACATACTACACTGCAAACACAACCACGAAGACAGCGGTAGAGCCTGGAGTGACGCAGCTACAAGTCTAGAAGCTTTGAAACTTGCTTTGTGGCTGAGGCTGTAGTTCAGCTATTCATTCTCCTGGTGTGCATAAAGTCCAAGTTCTAGGTTCCATCTGTATCACATGTAAAGGAGGGAGGGAGAGAGTGAGGGAGCAAGGAAGGAAAGGAGGGAGGGAAAGGAAAGAAGGAGAGAAAAAGGATGGGAGAGGAAACAAGGGGGCAGAGATGAAAAGAGAGAGGGAAGGAAGAATTACTTACAACTGCTAGAAATTAGAATACAGGTATGGAACTGACTATCTCCTCAGCCTTCAGAAGGAATAAAACCCTATTGACATCTTGTGTCCAGACTTCTAGATTCCAGTACATGAAGGAAATAAATTTCAGCTGTCTTGAGGTCATCTATAGTTATACGAATTGTTCATATTTCACTTCTGACAAATCTAGTCTTTAAGAGATGTCATGTTTAGGGCTTCAGGAGATGGCTCAATAGGAAAAATGTTGCTGCCTAAGTGTGAGGAGCTGAGTTTAGCTTTTCTTGGAGTCACATAAAAAATTTGAGAGTGTAAGCATATGTCTACAACCCCAGCAATGGGAGAGACAGAAAAGTTCTAGATTTACTGAGAGACCCTGACTCAAAAACCAAGGTAGAAGAGCAATTGAGGAAAACATCTCAATTCCAACCTCTGCCTTCCACTGAGTCTGCATGATGGGTCCATGCCAGCACATGTGTACATAAATGCATGCACCACATACAAGACACACACACAAACACACATACACACACATACACAACCAATCAGCAAAATGAGAGAGAAAGACAGAGAGAAACAAACACACATAGGGAATTTTTAAGTTCTTTGTGCAAAGTACTGTTAGGTACAGATGATTCCAGGAAGTTTGTAAGGAGATTACAAATTAGCTGAGGAGAAAGACATATAAATAGATGGTTTCTTTTTCTATAGTGGAAAACTCTTGCCCTTTGGAATATCCAACACCAAAGAAAAATGTGTTCAATGTCATAGATTCTGTTTGCATTCTTTTCTTAATCTTCCTCTGATTATCAAAATGTTCATTTCAATTCAAGAGATACTTTAACTGCAAACTTTGGAGACAGTACATGTATTACTGACATCATATAAATAATGATGGTACAGGACACATTTGTTCATTTATCTTAAAATTCTAAGGGAAGTATCACTGACATTGTAATGTTTGATAAGACCTTTTGCTTTAGAATATTGCTACAAGCTAAAAGATACAGAACAGTCACCAGAAATCATTTTATGGTGAACAAAAATGGGAAAATAAAAACCAAAGTCCTTGGGATGCAGATTTTTTTTTAAAGGAAATATGAACATATTTTTTAGGGTGCTCAATAGTGAACGTTATCACTTTCTTCATGTGAGGGAGAATACACCTGACCTATGCTGTGGGAGGAACAAGATAAGGGCTCCCAACACGGCCATCAAGTGGCTCCATGAGAAATCCCCATATAAGAGGAAGTTTCCTGCTAGCACTGTCTCAGCTGCAAGCTCCAGCCAAACAGCCACCATTCCCACAGAATCCCTTTGAGCTGTTACTGCCTCAGATGGGAGAATATAAGGTTACATACTTCAAAACCACACAGGACATTAATAAATGGCACCTGGACATAGGCCTAACATCAAATTTCTTCAAATGATAACGGGTGGGAGGGACTGCTACCCAAAGAAAGTTCCTCAGCGACAGTAACATTTATGGAGATCTTGTATCAAAGGCACAAGGGACCAGTGTTACTGTCATCCTACCCTGCCCAGTGGAATAAGTTTGCAGATGAAAGTATACACTGTTCCTGGCTTAAATTTCTCTTGGTTCTTCCTTTTGTTAAATGGTGACATTCTGCCTTTCACCTGTCTTGGCTATCATTTCATTTCTTTTTTTTTTTTTTAAAGGAAGACTAAAAATGGTAGAAAAGAATGAGGAGATGGTGAAAGACAACCCTGTTAAGACAAAAATAAAGATACAAAAATCAGATGTAGTACAATATAATAGAAACTGGCTGAAAATAGTATACGCTAACAGACAATATGATACACGAACAGGGTGGGAGTAGACAGGAGAGGGCAGAGGCCATAGCCTACACCAACAGCCTTTCAATAGACTGCTGAATGGACTGGATCTCCTGCTTTAGTTGAGAGCCTTCTTTGATGGTAACAGAACAGGCGCTGACCAGCCTGGAGACTCCACAGGCCCGTCCTAAAGCCTGCTTGGAGTGCACAAATACATAGGGGACATTCTTGTCTTCACACAGCAGAGAGAGGTGCAGGATGATCTCCAAGGGCTCGGCGTCTGCTGCCATCACAATGAACTCAGAGATGCCTCTGTTGAGGGTTTTGGTGGCTTCATTGGCTCCTTTCCGAAGCTGCTTGTAGTTACAGGACTGCTGAACGAGGTCCAGCAGCTTCTTGGTGAGGTGGGCATCTGCGACGGGATAGGCCTTCGGATTCACATCAGCCTCCGTCATGGCTGCGGTGCGCCGGCCTCGCAGGGACCCGACAACGGCTCACCTCAGACAGACTGAAACTCCGAGCAGAAAAAGGAGCGGAAATCACTTCAAGAGTGGCAGGAAGCGGAAGTCGGGATGCAGATTTTTTTATTGTCAAATAGTTGTAATTGGGTTGATGTTTCTGACTTGGATCAACACTGTCTTAGTTGGTTTAGCCTTTTAGGACAAAATACTGCAAAGTGGAACTATCTTACTAACATCAGAAACTTATTCTTTATACTCTTGCTTACTAGGAAATCTGAGACCAAGGTCCAGTATCTTCCTGGATTTCTATCCATAGTATGTTTTGAGACAGAGTCTCTCACTGAAGCTTGATTCAGCTAACAGCATGTCCCAGTGATACTCCTATCTATAAACATACTGACCAAGCCAAGTCCCTAGGTCCTCTGAAATGTCCATTATAAGAGGGATTGTCTCCTTCATGAGGACTTTACCTTGGACTCTAATCACTCTCTAAGAACAACTAATTGTCAGGTTGCTTTGGGTTTTATTTTGTCTTGATCCATCTGTTCAGTGAGAGAGGAGAGGCCAGATGACTGTCAACTCACTGTACAGTAAACTGATACTATAATGGAATCATGACTACATGAATATGTAACTCAGGGCTTTTAAAAACATGCCATTGTTGTCCTAACACTGCTAAGGAGATAAATAAGTGTTGGTTTCTGTTGCAGGATATCTGATCACACTGTAAACCCTGAGATTGTGTTGTTTATTGGAAAAACTTATTTCTAATTATGATGTGGCTCAGCCTTAGCACACAGCTTTAATTTGTCTGGCTAAATTGCAGACACATTCTTAGTACATACCTTTAATCCCAAATAATGAAGGTAAAGGTAAAGTTAGTTTGTAGAAGGAGGTATAAGTTTTCTTCTGTATGCTTGAAAACGATGTCTAATTGAGTGATAGGGGAAGTGACAAATCAAACATTTGAAAGAAGAGACTATGCCCAACTCTCACAAGAAAGAGAGGTAAGGGAAGCTACTTAAGAGAGCAATGCACCTGAGAGACAAGGGAGAGAGGAAGCCATTTTACCAGAAGAGTTTTGCCAAAGTTAGTATGAGGCTAAGCAGAACAACTCAGGAGAAGCCAGATTGAATCAGTCAGCTTGGAGAGAGTTTGACCCAGAACAGCTGAGTTGATCAGCCAGCCAGAGTTCAGAAAGTGCTAGAAAGGGTGAACTTATTCAGCAGCAAGTCTCAGAGGCTGAAAACATTCTAAGCCTAGATTAGATTTTATGGAATTTAGATGCTTCCAGGACTGGGCCTAGGTTATCAAAAGAGGCGGTAAGCCTCAGAGAGGTTAATTAAATCAGGAAAATATAAGTTAGTTTTACAGGTTTCAATTTCTAGGCTTCTCCTAATGAACTAGATAAAATAATTTCTAAGAATGTTAGTGACTCGGTTTTGTTAGTATAGGTAGAAAATGTCATACTAAATCTGCCATGTTATTTTAACATGGTGGACTTTTCTAAGAAGAGGTATGGGAAGATGGCTCAGTTAGTAAAGTATTCATTATCATGCAAGCTCAGTATCAACTTCTGGCTTCTTCAATACATATTCACACATATGACTTGCATGTACATGTATACATATAACACACACACACACACACACACACACACACGCATTATGCCCAAATAAGAGAAAGCTAGAATATTATTCAAACAGTCATGTCAAAGCCTAGTCAAACAGTCATGTCAAAGCCTAGTCACTCAGTGCTGAGTTTCTTCTGTAAGTCCCCATTACTATATCTCTCTCTGAGAGGAGAACTCTATTACTTGGAAGGTGGTCATTTAGTCTATTTTGTCTATATTTGCCATTTTGTAAACTACTTCCTAAAGTTTACTGTTTTGAAGGAGGAACTTAGGGATTCTTCCAAACAGCTTACTGAGGTCTATATTTTTCCCAACTTGGTAATTCTGCTCATCTTGAACTATAGCCGATGACCTGGGTTTTTTTTTCCATGCAGTTCATCTCATTTTAGGGAAATTTTAGAGTCCTCACTTCTAGGGATTATGTCAACAGTTATATGTCTTTCTCTTCCACAGAAAGGAGACCATTCTGTTCCCTCAATTATCAGTGCAATAGTTTGAGTTTAATGTTTTTTGTTTTGTTTTGTTTTTCGAGACAGGGTTTCTCTGTGTAGCCCTGGCTGTCCTGGAACTCACTCTGTAGACCAGGCTGGCCTCGAACTCAGAAATCCGCCTGCCTCTGCCTCCCAAGTGCTGGGATTAAAGGTGTGCGCCACCACCACCCGGCCAGAGTTTAATGTCTTTTATACTCCTTTCTAGTTCAAGTACTGCTTACTAGACTAAGGTAACTTTGGGCCAGAGAGTGAAACTTATGACAAAAAAAAAGTGTGAATTGGGTTGGGAGATTTATTTCAATGGTGGAGTGCTTGTCTAGTCAGTGCTAGGTTCAGTATCAGGTGGTGGGGTATGTGTGAAAGATTTGAGCATCAGTGTCCATTCTAATAAATACTGTGCTGAATTCTTTGGATTGTTTCACTTAATGGAGTTTAGAACATTGGTTGCCTTGTTTAGGTACCCTTGGTATTTGGGAAACAAAAGTATTAAACAACTTCTTCCAAACTCATTATATCTAAAGAGAAAGATGGAGGTATTAAATTTCAAGGTCCTCAATTTCTCCCAATGGATCTCTCAATGAGACATGAAACATTCTTTCCTACATGATCTACATGATTCTACGTACCAGATGGGTCCCAGCGATGAAACTCAGATGGGCATTCATGGTGGCAGGTATCTTTACCAGTTGTGCTTTCTTGCTGGTCCTGTATCTTTTGATTATGTATTTATAGTCCATTAAACAGGTACGTGCTGGTCTAAAAATGACTTTGTATAGGAAGAGAGATCCAGAAGTAGGATGCAGAAACTTCCTTGCCCTAGATTCTCACTTAGCTGCTAAAACAGTGAATCAGAAAAGTGAATCTCTATTTCCAATGCCTCTCCTTAACCTCTTTCCTGAAGGTGGGCATGTGTGGTGGTGTTGAGGGACTACCGAAAAGCTTTATGTAGCTTTCCTTTAAGGATAGTAAATAAGAGGGCGCCAGTGAACAAGTGGATAAAATGAGTGGTTAATCAATGGAATTTTTTTTCAGTACCTACTTTAATACATGTACTTAAATGTTTTAACCTCCCTTCTAGTTCACCATCCACCAGAGGTAGTGGAAAGGAGAGATTAATAGGGCAAAGGAGGATGTGAACCTGTTTAGAAATAGTTCTTTGGGGAGAATCCAATCTGTGTTGTCAGGATAACAGCAGTTCCGTTCACATGAATCAGCAAGTGGGAGCTTGATCCACTCACAAACACCATTCACAAATCAGCAACAGCAGTTCTAGCCAGAAGAAACCACAAGGCTCTGCAAATTGGTCTAAGTCCACAGAAGTGGCAAGAAGCTGCCAGAACACCATTAGAAGTTCTTTGTTGCATTTCTCTCTACTAAGCATGACAAATGGTCAGCAAAGAGTGACAAGGTGAACCAATACCACACAGAACTGTCAACTCTCTGTTGGGTTATATGCATACCCTTTCCAAACATCACATGTTCTCTCAAGCATCAGCTCTAGCAAAACATCACATGTCTTTTTTACAGGCAGCCTCTGTTGTGGGTTTGGTTTAATGCTTGCATTATGTTATTTGGATTCTCAAATTGCACAAGAATCCTGCATATGAGATGCTGAGGATTCCTGCCCCTAGCTGGATCTGATTGGTGAATAAAGTTGCCAACAGCCAATGGCTGTGCAGGAAAACAGAGGCAGGACTTTAGGATTCATGGGCAAGGATACCAGAGAAGGAAAACTGTCATATTGGGGAAGCAGAAAAATCAGGTCTGAGAAGTACAGGACAGAGAGAAAGTCAACATGTAAGAATCAGGGATCATGGCCAAGGAGAGCTGCAGGACTGAGTGGCCAGGATGGAATATAGGTTTTAGTAAGTAATCATTCAGGACTATCAGAGGGGAGAGTATACCAGCTGCATGGAGGTTTGGGTGTAGCCCCACCACTGAGCTGCTTAAGGCATATAACTATAAGGCTGTGTGTGTGTGTGTGTGTGTGTGTGTGTGTGTGTGTGTGTGTGTTTCATTCAAGAATCCACAACATTGGGGCGGTACCAAGGAACTTGCACTGCTGCCAGAGGGCAAGTAGAACAAATTAATCTACTACAGCTACAGCTTCCAGAAAAACACTACATGTCTGTTCTTAGCAAAACATCCTTCTACATGTCTGCTCCAGCAAAAAATCCTCTTCTAAGAATGTTTACAGTTCTTCATGTTATGGTAACCCCAACCATAATATTATTTCATTGCTACTCCATAACTGTAATTTTGCTACTGTTATGAATTGATTTTATAGCCATAATCTCATTTGGTAAAAATATTTATAATTGTTACTAAGTTGAAATCATAATTTCTTATTTTGGTACAGAATTTATTTTGATACAGAATTAAGGTTTCATTAGTATAAATTTCTTCTATTGATACAAAATTTTATAAGTATAAAGATTGGACCCAGTCCTCCTATAAATGCCATTATAAACTGATCTGAGATGTTTAAGCCTGTGAGTTAAGGGTTAACTAGCAAATTCACAGCTCTGAGTTTAGGGTGTTTTCAAATATTTAATTAGAAATAGCTGAGACAAGTTAATGGAGAACCGTCCAGACTATTTTACGTAGATAGTTGGTTTTCAAAAAATGTCAGAAATCCACAAAATGTGACATTTAATGTTATTTATTTACTTGTTGTTGAGACACATCTGCTCCTAACAGCTTTCCATTCACGGATTCAAAGAGCAGCCGAGCATCTTACCTCCAGGTGTGGCTGTACATCGTGGTACAGTAGTTGCCACTGGGCAGAAAATTACCAATCTCTCCTGCAGACCTGTACTGTTCTTGAAAGGACACAATTTACAGGTTAGGACAGCTTAGTTCTGCCAAGCCTGAATAGTCTAGTCCTTAATATTCCTGATTCTCAAAGGTCTGCCAGATGATCCTGGGCCAGAAGGATGAAGATGGATGCTCCAACTTCCTGATGTACTGGGGATGTATGGGTAGGTAGCTATCTCTACAGTTTGTCTCAGTTCTGGAAGCTGAATTAGGCTTCCTATATATTTTCAGTTATTGTTGGTCATTCTCAGATTTCTGACAGGGTTGAAAGACTATCTATCTATCTATCTATCTATCTATCTATCTATCTATCTATCTA
>NW_021604599.1:11021405-11047286 GCF_004785775.1 Grammomys surdaster
CTATCTATCTATCTATCTATCTATCTATCTATCTATCTATCTATCTATCTATCTTGCTTATAGTCTCATAGCCAACCCAGGCTATTTAACATTGAGAGAACAGATTTGAAAGGATGGTTTTCAGATGGCATACAATCTAAAGTCAGGACATAAGTCAGGTGTAGAATTATAAGTCTTCTAAGTTAGAATAGATGACAGTGTTCTATTTTATTGACAAAAATGACGGACTGGGTGTTAGGTCTATCTTGTACTTTATAAATTACAAAATGGTAATAGTTGTGCTCAATTTATCTTTGAGAGAAAAGTTTTGTTTCTTATTAGAACAAAAAGAGTGAAGTGTTATGGATGGGCCTGGTGCTGTTTGTATTTTGATGTTAATTCTGCTCTCCCGGGAGGAGTTGCAGACAAAGAGTGCAGAGGAAGACTGAGTCTGTATTCAGAGGACTTGTAAACCATCCCCTAATGAATAGAGCCAATCACTGGGTGAGTAGGAGAGACTTCCTGGTTGGACAGAGGGAGTGAGGAAGCAGGAGATACTTTTTATTTTATTTTTATTTTTTGGGGGAGGGATGGGGCAGTGTGAGGACAAGATGTAGCTACTAGTGTCTCCTAGAGGATTTAGATTTAGTATGGCTTACAAGGTTAGCATTCTAGTTGTTACACCCAAAGATTGAGTTACCATTGTTTCTGAACTAAGTTTGTGTGGTGTTTTTCTTCACAAGGTTGCTCGATTTGAGTCCCAGAAAGGTGCTTGATTGGGTTCCAGAAAGGTGCAGCAGCAAAGCATGGGTTTGCCTGATGTGTACCACAAAGGCCATGGGGGTTTTGAAGCATGGGGCTGGCGTGGTAGTGACTGGACAGTGGGAATTTAGCAAGCTGGGTGGAGAGATTTCGGGAGCTCCGGGCCAGAGAGCATGCTGAGAGAACACCCCGCGGGTGCCATGTGGCCCTCGGTAGTGAGGAAATTTGCCATTCTTTTTTAATATTCCTCACAACATGAGTTCATTAAAATATTTAAGCTACCTTTCCATTCTTCAATACGACTTAAACAATCCTTATCAAGTTTGTGTTTGGATCAAAAGATTAGAAAGGATTAGAAAGATTAGAAAAGCTTCAAAGATTGATTCTAAGATATCTATCTATCCTGCAATAGTAGTTTGGGATGCAAGGTCAAGTAGAAATTGTCCATCAAAAGAGGGGTGATGATGATGATAATGTGCCTCTGTTCCAAATAGACTAAGACTGAACCTCTCTACTGTTCCAGCCATAAAATATTTCCATCATACAATTTCAGCTAGGAATACAATAAAACATTTGGACTTTAAAGGTTAAGACAAATGTATAAGTTAATACTTGAAATTCACAATCTTGGCTTAGAAATACTTGCCAAAGTGAGACCACGATCTGTGTTTGAGAGGAGTAATAGAAAAGAGACATCAGCAAAATGGCAAGGCAAAACAACCATGAAGATGAAGATGAGGAGGAGGAGGTAGGGGAGGAACAGGAGGAGCGGGAGGAGGAGGGGAAGGAGGGGGAAGAATAGGAAGAGTTGCTTTTTTGAGACAGGATCTCACTATGTAGCCCTAAATGGCTTGGAACTTGCCATACAGACCATGTAGGTTCAAACTTGTGACAATCCTCCTGCCTCTACCTCTTGAGTGCTGGATTTCAGATAGGCGCCACTGTCATAGTAACTGTTCTACTGCTGTGAAGAAACACCAAGACCAAGGCAAGTTATAAAGAAAAGCATCCAGTTGGGGCTTGCTTACAGCCTAGAGGGTTAGTCCATAACCATCCTGGTGGGAAGCATGGTGGCAGACAAGCATGGTGCTGGAACAGTAGCCATGTGCCTATAGCTTGTCTGCAAGATGGAGTTAGAAAGAGTGAGACTGGGCCTGGGATGGCTACTTCTTACTCCCATTGATATCCCCCAACCCCAACAAGGTCACACCTCCTCCAATAAGGCAACACTTCTTAATCTTTCCCAAACAGTTTCACTAACTGGGACCAAACATTCAAACATGTGAGCTTACAGGGACCATTCTCTGTCAAACCACTACAGCTACTATAAGTAGAGGGCAAGTGTTGTTACCGTTTCCTGGGGAGACACAAATGAAAGTCCAACCACCCTGATGGGCATCATCAGCAAACTGAAACATCATTTCACCAATGTTCAACTTAGTATGAACAATGAGTTTATTGTGCTTTCTTACAGAGCATAGGCGTGGAGTTATTTACAGGTATGTGGGTGATCCTGCAAACAGAGGTATCACTACAAAGTCCCACCTCAGCATGGATGCAAACTCAGAGTCCTATTGTCAATATTTTACTTCTATATGTAGTCAAAGATCTCCTAAGATGTTAGACTAAGATAGGGAGAAGTAATGACTTGAATCCAGGGGAGGGTCTTCTAACCCATCATCATAGATCTGGCTCCCAATATATTATTCTACTCTAGTTGCCATGATTCCAGCACATAGTCCAATAACATCTCGTTATGGTCAGAGGAAACATCTCCAATAACAGAAAGATGATGGTTTTCTGTTTATTTTTGAGAAAGGGTCTGATTTTATAGTCTTTGACTAGATTGGAACTCACTGTGTAGATCAGGCTAGCCTCAACCTCATAGAGACTCATTTGTTTTTAACTCCTGATAGAGTGCTGGGATTAAAGATGTGTGCCACCAGGCCTGGTCAACTAGTATGCTATTTTAGTGCCTCATCAATGAATGTTCTCCATCAACCTACACATCCATTCTTGATACCTCTGACACAAAGAGAAAAGGTACTAGGCTTCTCATGTCTCTGAAAAGGAGGTAAACTTGGTATCCTTGACTTGTGTGACATCTAAAAGTACTCGTTTCATCCCCCAAAAGGCCACTTAGATCTACAGTCTTCAAGACACAGACTTCTTTTGATCAAATATAGAATGCAATTTCAGCAACAAGAAACAGATACCAAATATAGAATGTAATTTCACTGACTTATAGACTCCAGCTTAAGAACAGCAAGCATAGCAGAAAGCCTAGTGGTGGGATTCCATTTTCATTCCACTACATTAATTTTAGTTCAGTAGAAAAGACTATTTCAATCCACTGGCCATAATCAGGCCTCCTAAACAACCCATGAATAGGCCTTTTGCAGAGGTTCTTAGCTGTGTTTAAAGTAATGTGAAAAGCCAGGTATGGTGATGCATGCCCTAATACCAGCACTGGCCAAGTTAAGGCAGGTGGACAGTGAGTTTGAAGTCAGCCTCGGCTACGCAGTAAGACCTTGCATTTTCTTTTGTGGGAGGGGGTATTTTGGGGGCAAGGGGTAAGGGGATGGTGAAGAGATGGCTCAGTAGTTAAGAACACTTTCAGTTCTTTCAGAAGACCCAAGTTTGGCTCCCGGCACCCATGAGATGACTTACAACCCCCTCTTCTGGCCTCTGAGTGCACTTGAACATAACATACACCCACACAAACAAATATATGTATATGTAAGTTTTAAAAAGAGAAAGTGAAACTTTAACTACATTTAATAGTGTGTTTGCTACTTAACCCATTATCCACATCATCATTTAATCTATATAGATGAAGGCACTAAGGTGCAAAAGAGGATGTAATTTAACCAGTCACAGGCTTTATTTTTGGGTAAAATCTTACTGTGCAGGTCTGCCTGACCTGGAACCCACACTTGTACTATGTATCCCTGCCTGGCTTGGGACTCACTTATATAGACCAAGATGGCCTCAAACAGACAAGAGATCTGCCTACTTTTGTCTCCCAAGTGCTGGGATATGGGATACTACTTTGGATATACTGGGTTAAGTAAAAATACACAATAACTAATTTCACCCTTTTTATTTTTTAGGATGTAGTTGTCAAGAAGTTTAAAATTATGTATATAATTACATTAAATTTCTATTGAAGCACCTGTATAAGGAATTTAAAACACTGTACAAACCTACTTAGTTAACAGTATTTTGAGTAAGTAAAGTTAAAAAATGTTCTTTTTTTTTGTTATTAGCCCTTTAATAACCACATATATAACATATATAGTAAATATAAACTGTCCCTTCTGGTACACTTTAATAGAAATCTTTTTTAAAATATCATCCCTAATTCAGACGATGGCCAGAAAAACTCATTTGGCTAGAATGTAACTTAGGCTACCTCAGCACTTAGACACCAGAGCATTTGTTTCCTGCTAGATTATGGGAATTCAGCCTAACCAACTTGCTCCTGATGTTCTTAGTAACTGTAGCTCATGGCTATTTTACCTCCAGGCCAAACAGAAATGGCCATATATTATCATCTCTTTGAAGAAGGTAAGGCCTTTAAAAGCATAAATTAAACTCATGCAGTGCTGAGCGCTCCAGTCTGAACATGATCTGGTAAGCAAACTCCCACCATTTCTAATTTTTGCTTCGACACATTGCATTTAGCTAAGCCTAAATCGGACCTGGTAGAAATTAAATAAAATTGAATGAATTGTGTTGAAGAGACAAATTCGAAAACAACCATGGCTTTAAAATGGAAAAAAATTTAAATTACTACTATTCTGGGTAAAACAACAGAAAACCTTTTAAGAAAATTTTGAATAAATTTGAGCGAAGATAGTACCCTATGAGGGGATTAAAGTAACCTTACTGTTAATCTATTTCATACCCTGGTTCTAGCACTCCAGGAATGTACTAGTATAACCCTTTTATAATTTCTTCATCTAGTATTTACTTGTACAATCCTTAGTATTCAATTACATAGTCCTTATGTTTTACACAGCAGAAACACCAGTTATAATGTGGGCTGCCTGCTAGTTACAGATCTCAATCGATAAGCTACTCTTTAATTCACCACAAAGCCTTACTGTCTTTTAAAGATTCAAACATATCACCCCAATGCTTAAAAGCCATGCCAACAACACAATGTGTAGATTGAACATGTTTCAAATAGGTATCATCTGACATCATTTTTTCTTATCTGATGTAATCTAGGAATGTTAAAACTGCTGTGACCCTAGATATTCAACACAATCTAATCTTTACGCCAACTAAGTTAAACTAAAAACGGCACTCTTAGAAGTATGTAGTTCAAAAAGAAAGTATGTAGTTTATTTCTGTATAATGTGGAACACAAATGGCTAACAACTGATGAGCTGGCAGAGTAACCATTCTTTAATACGTTTTTACTGCAAAATGGCTTTACAGTAACAATAACCCCAAAGCTTAATGATAGAAGCCATTTAGTACACTATGTAGTTATATTAGATATATGCCATAAGTCCAAGGTGGGGTTTCCTTGAGAAATACCACTCTGGTGGAGTACTTTTCTCATAGGTGTGGACAGAGAATTAAAAACAAAACCAAAAACCTACGTCTTTCATAAGAGTAGAAAGATGTGACCCAACAGAAAGCCTCAAGCACAGTCATCTGCATGTTTGAATCAATCTTTAGTGATGGAGGGACAAAAAACCACAAGCATGCAATAAAGGTCAACAAACTTAAATTTGCCATGGGTTTTACATATAGGTTTGAGAAATGTCGACACAAGTGTTTGAGCCAATGCTGACAGAAACACACACAAATACTCACAGAGACTGCTTATGTGATGTCTTTCACTAACAGTTCCTGCCCTTGACTGAACCTTGAAAATACATTGGAAAGATGTCCTATTAATTTCTGAGTAAATTAGCAAATTAACTGCTGAACTGTTTTTGTATGTTTCACCACCCCAGATACAAATAACTTCAAATCCTAAAGGTCTCATACAACCCAGGCTGGCCTGAAACTTGCTGCAATCCTCAGACTTTGGAGTGCTGGGATTAAAAGCTCAAAACCCTATATGCCTAGTTACTATCGAGAAATTCTGTGACAATTGCAGACAAAATCAGGAGCAATATTCAAGAGTATCAATTTATTTAAAAGTAACCTACAATCTACTTCAGCTTGATATTAAGTATCTCATGTGGACCACACCTTTAATCCCAGTACTCACAATTTTAATCTCAAAATTAAAAGCCTAGTTTTGATTTTGGAAATTTAAATTCTGTAAAGTTATAGGCCAGCCAAGGCTATATATGTATGGGCCCTGCCTCAAACTTGTCATGTGAAGAATGCATTTCTACTCAAAGCAAAGAAGCACTTAGCTGTTGTGATAAAAATGGATTTACATTTATTCTACAAAACTCATTTTTACTTGGACAGAAATGTAGTCTGAGGGAAGATAAAAACAGGACTCTGCAAGTTTTAGTTTTTATATTGTGTGTGGATGCTTGCATACAAGTCTAAGAATAAGTAGTTCTCTGGGCCCTGGGGATCAAACCCAGGTTAGGCTTGGTGGCAGCATGTGTACTGCCCATGAAGCTAGAATGTTCCCATAAGTGTTGGGAGTTTCTAAGGAAGAGCACTAGGCACACTCATTTGCCGAGTCACCTATCCAACCCTCAGGTACACAGTGTTATCAATGCTAACTAACCCTCCCCAAAGCTAAAACCTAATACTACAGATGGCACACACTTTAAGAATTATTTCAAATGAAGACACATATCAAATGCATTTGTACAGAAGCAGGTATTTACACAAAATAACTAAAATGCACATATTCCATATGGTGGGTATGGGACAAGCTATCCATTTTTGAAGCCCTAAGAACGTATTACAAAGCCAGATGTGTTTAGCATTTTGCTGATCTTTCAAGAAAACCTAACTCTCAAGAACACCTCCAATCACTTTATGAGAAAGTCAGAGATCTTAAGAGAGGCATGACAGCTCCCATCTCTAACTCAGCACTTGGAATGCTGATCAAGGTGTCTTACGATCAGCCTGGCTACAAGGTGATTTACAGTTAGCAGTCTCAAACAAAAATCAACCAATCAGCCAGACGTGGTGGCACATACTTGCAGTCCCAAGACTACTGACATCACCACAAGTTCAGCCTGGGGTACAAAGAGACGTTTCAAAATCAAAAAGATATAGCTCTCAGCCTCTAAGGTAGCTTTATGCAACCAAACTCATTGTTTCCTTCAAGTTCTCATCCTGAAAAATGAAATAGCAAGTGGTATTGTGGCAGGAACCATTCTAAGTGCTTTCTCGACATTCATGAATTGGGTGTTATCATCCTAACAAATGAAGCAGGGCAGTGTGGTAAAGACCCTTAGCATCTCAAAACAACCCCCCCCCCAAAAAAAAACACCCTAGTTTTCCTTTCTAACCATTCACTGGGTTAGAAGCCCAAGCTTTACAGATAAAGTCCACTAGATTACATCTGAAGATTTGCCTATGTACATAATATCTCAATGTACATGGCAGCTGAATCAGTTTGGAATGAGACACACTTTGTGAGTCCAAGAGTCTATGAAGAACTCAAATCTTCCTTGGTGCCTTACACAGCAAAATTATTCTCGATGGTTTATATTCCTGACAAATTATCTAAACCCAAACCTTAAAAGTTCCGGTGTGTATGTGTTTGTGTAGTCAAGACCTCATTCCTGTAATTTCAGCACCTTGGAAACTAAAGGCAGGATTACAAGTAACAGGTTAACTTGGGCTACCACTGCAAACTAGGGTTAAGACCCCAACATCACCCCCTGCCCCAAAATGTGATTATGCAATCACTGACTACTGTAATGTCTTGCTACTGAAGCTTTCACACAGGAGAGAGCAAGGGTCTACCACATGATCATGTAAGTTTGAACTCCCACACAGTACTCAGAAGAGCACTTCCTTTAATATGCATGAAACTTTTGGTTCAATCCAACAAACAAAATAAGTATCAACCATTTGTTGACACCTGTAAGAGTAGTCATTTTAAAAACAAACAAGTTCTTCCTTTAAAATGCCTTATTTTCAACTCAACCGATGTAATACCCCACAGATTGAGGGGGTCTACTACTGCTCAATACATGGACTTCTGTAAAACATTTACAATTCATCTAATAGTAGTATTTCTCAAGAGTGGATAGACATGAATCTCATTATTTCTTCTCTAAAGCCATCTCTGAAAAGCAATGGTTCTATACTTCAGTTGGTCTGGAGCTCTTAATGTTATTTCTTATCTAAACATAAGACCCACACATTGAATTAGGTTTTCTCCTCTCTTCATTAGATCCAAACCCTTACGGAATAAAATAAGTGTTTTGTTTAAAACAAACAAAACTATCTACATTCTCATTCAGGATTGTTTAACCAGAAAAAAACACAACATAGGAGAGGGATAAACAAGTATTTAAATTTCATCCCTTTCTCAAAATTTAAGGACCATATTAACGGTGCCTACCTCACTTTTCAAATTTGCCTATCATATGCCACATCTGAGACTCATGACCAGCTCATGGTATTCACATGACTGAATTCAAGAATGATCATGCAAAATAACTCTGTAATACAAAGCTATATGAAATTAACTAGTAAATTTGAGTATGAAAACCTTCCTGTTTTCCCTGTTTAGGTGTCTAAGGCTTAAAAACCCAATGAACAAGAAGTTTCCCTCTGTACACTGCTTTTATTATTTACATAATACAATATAGCATCAATGCTGAATAGCATGATTATGTGCAATACATAAATATGAACTATCTGTACATATCTGCAAATCTAACTTAGAACTAAGATACATAAAATTGAAGCAAAACTGAATGTTTTAATAAAGAAAAACTAGGACTGAACACTGCAATAAATCAGAAGTAGTGCCCTGTGTACATACTTAACTATTTACAGATGAAAACAGGCATTACCACAACACTAATCTAACTATACTCATTTATATATAAAAAACACAAGTTTCATACATCACAAAAAAACCTTCCATTATAACACAGAAGTGATATTACCAGACAAGCATCAGTGAAGTATACTGCCTTTTCTAGTTGTTATTGTACAATGCTGTAGATAATGCAGCCCATGCAATACACCCAAGAACACTAGAGTCCTACACCCAAATACAATATGATAAAGCAGCCCTCTGCAAGTGGTGCTGGATACCACTAAAGAAGTCTACTGCAGCCATGTTGGTTATGATTTTCCATGCAGAAGGGTACAGTTACATTAAGAACTGAAGTCTTTAAAAAGCTCTAAACATTCTTTCTTGAACCAAAACATTCAACAAAAGATGCACATGAAAAATTAACTGTTCAGATACCTTTGCAACTTAAAATTCAGATGCATGTTATTTAACAGAGCTGCTATATGTGAAAACCAAAGTTTAATTTCTTCTTGTAAACAAATCTTAGTGCAGTTCTGTGCTACAATTTTAGTAATGAGAATGCAGATATCTTCTGGTGCAGGAAAGCACAATAAGCTTCAAAGATTATCTCAGGCACCCTGTTGTTGACTTGATGGTGTTACTTAGAACCAGTTGTGATGTTAACCTTTCGAAGAATGTCCTAATTGACAGCTTTTAGAAGACCAATTTAACCAGACTTACACATGGCACCAAATACTGGGTTTGTAGCTTTCTTCCTGCTTCCAAAAGTCATGTCGAAATTAAGGTGAAGTTTGACTATGGTAGTAGACTGCCAGTCCTTTTCTGGTGTACCATTTTTTTTTAAAAGTACAGGCACATAACACTAGCCAAAGATTATACCTTGATTACATTCCCAAAAGGCAGATATGCTGCAAACATGCAGAGATTTCATTCGGTTTGGCACATGGAACTAAATTTTGTTCCTAGTATATGTGTATTTCAATTTGCTGTGCATATTTTTTGTCCAATTTTACTGAGGGGAGGGCATATACATTTGTAGGGCTGTATCTATCCAATTCTGCCTGTAACAAACACCCAAACATCCTAAAATATCAATTATATGACAGACAAGTATAAAGCAAAACTCTGGAGAACATCAAAGGAAAATGGCCATGCATCTGCTCTTTAATGTTTTCCTACGATATATTAAAATAAAAACAAAAGTTTCAGTCTCTTCACATGTAGTAATTTTATATTCTCTGGATTTTTTCAGCCACAACAACTGGATTTTCTTTTCTGATTTTTGCTGCAGCTTCTGCTTTGTAATCATATGGACAGTTGTGCTTGTCAGAGTAACGGTGAAGTCCACAAAACAAATTTCCACATCGGCAGTCAAACCCTGCACAGACAAAAGGAATCACTTGGCAACTTGTAGTAATTGGGGAGCATGGGGGTTTGGAAAGGGGAAAGCAGTCAAGTCACTATATAGAAAAGAAATGGATTTTCAATACTTTATGAAAAAGTCAGTTCCTGACAACAGCATAGAATTCAATAGGTTCTAGAATTAGGACAATTTGAATTCAAAATGCAGCCTTAGCGTACCACACAGGAGCATCTCAAGTAAAAACTACATGACCAACTACAAAATTCTGTGTAAATAATACCTAGACCATCTCATTCCTGGTTTCAAGTAGGCGGTCACTGCTGTTAGCTACCTATTCTCTAAGTATCAAAGGAAGAAAAAATTGAATGGGTGAGTCCAAATAAAAAAAATTCCGAAGGCCTGAGGTTAATCATAATTACATAACTAGGCTAACATTTAAAATGGATGGAAATTAAATCCAACATCTTAACCCATTAGCCCACCCTTTCTAAAAATCTTAGAATATTTTTTTAATGTGTAAAACCATATAGCTCCTTTTGGAGTGACTTTTAAGGTACAAATTATGTGTTAATACCTGTAAGGCCAACTTTCTTTCTACACATAAAACATCTGTTCTTCTTTGGTTTGGGCAACTCAGGAGCTTTTTCTTCACTTTGAGAAGAACTGGGCTGAGAAACTGATGGACTGGGCTGAGTGACAACTGAAAGACAAGGTTATAAATTAGAAATCTATCTGGAAATCACCAGCTGATAATTAAAGTTTAAAGAGTAATATTTAAGAGAAACAGCTAAGATTCAGAATGTATGTTTAGGCAGCCTCTCTTAAATGTATTTCCTGACAATTACTATACTAGAATATACTTCTAGTAAACAACCAGTTAAGAAATCCCTTCAAACAAATAAGCAGTCAACCACTTTCTAAAATTTTAAACAAATACTATCAAACATACTGGATGTTTGTGAAGTATTAATTTTAAACTACTAAAGAAATTTCAGGGAGACAAGATTTGTTTTTGTTGTTTTGACACATGATCTTGTCCCGTAGCCCAAGCTATCCTTGAACTGAAAGACCACCATTCTGCCTAATCCTTAAGTGTGCTGGGATTACAGGTAACCAGCAAACTAGGATCCGGAACAGGAATGTTTAAACTTTTTTACTTTGACTAATCAAGAGACATATAAAAAGCCATGGCCCAGCAACTTAAAAAAAAAAAAAATCCTTTAGTTAATTTCTAATAGGATCTGTGGTAACAATGAAAAACTGCAGACTGCAGTATTAAAGTCCCATCCTTACTAGTTCTTTGAAAGACCAAAAAAAAAAAAAAGTTATACTTGTATACTTTGTATTAAACTTAACTATATTTACTTATAAATTTAACTGTGACTGCTTATATTAAACCTAACTATAAACTGTAAATCCTTAAGATTAATCCAAACAATATGAATAGCAAATTCAGGCATATACAATGCTAAAACCACTGCCTAAACAATATGCCAATTCCAATGCTCTCAATATGATCCAATTTCTAGGACAAGTAGATTACTTTAATGTCAACTTCTCAATGTGTATATACCAATATACATAGTGGGATCAAGAAGCTAGAGGCAGACCAACAAAAATATTCCACCTACTTTTTTAAAGCTACTATGACCTTAACATAATTTTCCCTAACATATGAGAGTACTTAGGAGTGCTGTAGCCATTTCTTTGTCCATATCTAAAACAGTAACAATAAGCTCCTCATACATACAAGGGAAGGGGAGGATAGAAAAATAGAGGAAAAACAAATAGGAAATCACAGATTTATATAAAGTAACAATAAATTCAGGTAATTAGCTGATCTACTTCCAAGTAATTTGTGAGTGTGTGTGTATAAAAGAAACATTTGGTCAGTTTTTTCAAAGTAGGACTCATGTTAAATAGATTCACCTGCCATTTCATGACCAAATAATCTGACTTTATAAAACTGAGATAGTACAGGGAGAAGACAAAAAAAACCAAAAACTGGCACATCAGTAAAAGTCTTCAAGTCAGATTAAAATTCCAACATTTTCCCCCACAGTGGTTTTCCACTTCACTATCTCTTCTCTATCAAACAAACAAGAAACAAAATAAAATTGATTTGAGTAAGTCATATGAATTCAGTCTTCTTGTAACATTAGGGAACTTCTGGTTGTACTATAAAAATAGCTCCAAAGCTATTGCCCACTGAAAAACAAAAACCCCCTTCCATACCTTTAAAGTCTCACAGCACAGGTAATAACTTATTCTCTTATAACTCTCAGCATTCAGTATGCTCTTTCACTTTACTCTTTACCACAACACTGACAGGGCTGAGACTGAATAGTTACTATAAAACTCCTTATGGCCTTGAAATTTAAAGTCATTAAGTTATTTCCACAGAGTTTCCAGACTACTTGATTTGTTTTTAAGAGTGAAGGTAATAAAGGGATGAGCAGAAGAGGGTGAAAATACTAATTTTTTGATGCTATCTATTTCCTTGACCTATACTTTATAGCTCTCCCTATGATCCTTCAATGGAAAGGAGAGAATCCCATCACCAACTCAATTCTTTCTCATAGTGCAAAGATTCAGAACTGAACTAGTATTAAACTTAAAAAGCATACCTGGCTCTGACACCTCTGCTTTCGGGGTAGTTATTTTGTCCTCTCTTGAAATGCTCATTTCTGTCATTTGTTGAGTTACAGGCAAGGCAGCCACAGGCACATTTCTATTTGAGTTCAAGCAAACAATTATTTTTAAAGATGTTAAGGGTACTATTTTTTGAGATACGTTGTCAATTCAACTTTAAATTATGTGTTATTTCCAACATGATCAAATGGCACCAGATTAACTTAAATTTGGAAAAGATTGGTTGCTCAGCATAAATGAGTAAGAATAATTTGATAAGTGGCTCATCAACTCATGGCTGCATATTTGTATAATATCACATTGTATATCTAGAAAGTATTTTAACTGCCTATAATTTAAGGACAAAAAGAGCAGCTGTGTTTAAACACACCTTGTGAGGCACTACAATAGTCTTACTCTTTACAATCCCTAATCCTCAATTTCAAAGAAATTAAGAACACAACATTTTTAACAGTGGCCTTGAAGGGTTTATGGAGTACGTAGTGATATACACCTTTATTCAACTATCCAAGAGCCAGATGTTAATAGACGATGGAATCCTTCAGTGTTCAATGTAGGCAAAGCCAAGGCCATCTGATACAACCACCTTGATTATTGTATGTATAGCAAAGACATTTCGATTTTCTACTACAGAAACTCAGAAATGTTCAATCTTACCTTGATTTTTCAGATGTGCTGCCAGCAGCACCTTCACAGTTGTTTAAACTAGCATCTGCTCTCTGTACAGATGCAGAATCTGAGGTAGGACTGTTGGAACCACTAGCTGTCCCTATTTAAAGAAAGAACTCTGTAAGAAGAAATTCAGCACTACAAAAGCCCACTTAGTAAAGACTTAGTAAGCATCAATACTTGCATTTAATTTAGCGATCTAAGCACCTTCACTGCACTGCAATCCTATACTTGACATTCAGACAAAAAAAAAAAGTCATATCCCAAAAAACACATGTATAAAACAAAACTTAAAAAACAAAAAAACCTAAGAATGTCTTAAGAAGTCTGCAGAATAGTCATTTGTTCCTGAGGTCGTCACTCCAAGCACTTGGGCTGTTGTCTTAATGTTAAGTTCTTGTCAGAAAGGCATTCTCTCCTTGAATTTTCGACATTCTCTTGAGTCATAGATTTTCTCTCCACCAGTTCAAGTGTTTTTTTTTTTTTTTCTTGGAAACAACTTACCCATTGGGCTCATTCTGCCACTATTCTGCTGTCTCTGAAGATGTTCTTTGTAGCAAACAGAACACATTCCATTTGTCCTAGGATTCCCATAAAAGCCACATCCTGTACTACACAGCATGGGCCCTGGGGTCTGGTTAGTCTCCTGAGCCATATTTTTCTGCTATAAACAAAACAGAATTTCCGAAATTAGCATGTCACAAAAGTAAATTTAAATACAATCACCACTATATCTTTGCTATTTCTGAACACCAAATGTTACTAACAAAAACCAAAATTGTGTTAATTAAGCAGATAGCTTACTGACTTTAAAACAGTGAGTTAAAGAATTGTTCCAGGACCGAAAAGAAACTATACCATTAAACACTAAAGTGTATGACTGTATCTGTTAATATTTCATTTTAGTTTCTGAGAATGTCAGCCTGCCAGTTATCCAGGCTGTCTGAATCAATTTTGAAAACTTGTCATTTTTACTTTCTGCTTTTGTACTACAGGCCAACCATTCAAATGATAGCTACTTCAATGGGTTAAACATAAAATAGGGAGGAAAAAACACATCCCTGAAATAATCCAGCTAATCACCTTTTGATATTTATTAGTTCAAAGTGGCTGAATCCTCTGGTTTTAGCCCTACAGCTTTTAAGTAAAGATTATTTTATGGTGTAAATATTTGCCTTTATGTATGTATGTGCACATATATATCCCTGGTGCTCAACTCTCTACAACTGGAGGGAGCTCCAGTTAACAGCTTTGTGAGCCATTAGGTGAGTGGTGGGAACTGAATCTAGGTCTTACAAGATCAAGCACTCTTTTTAACAGCTGAGCCATCTTCATGGCCCATCTACAGCTTTAAAAATCACACCCTGAACCTATCTTAAAGACATACTTGGGCCCCATTGAGTAACACTTCCACTGAGACAGCCACCTGTAACCTCACCTAGAAACCTAAAAAGAAATTGTCGGCCCCAAATTTTTCAGTGTCTATTAACTTTTAAAAAAAAAAGTATTTTTTCTCCTGTCAAAGCTCCAAACTTTTCTAAGCCAAAACTAAATACAGTAATGTAAAAACATAATCTTTGGTCATGATTAATATTTAATGTTAGGCTACCAGAAAACGTAACATAACAACTTTTCTGAAAGTTGTTTAAATTAGCATAAAAATGAGCTAAACTTATACTAAGTTTTCCACTGTGTAAGAGAAAATACACATTTGGAAAAATTTGAAAAGAATTTTGTAAAAATATAACAGTATTTGGTTAAAAGTGAATTGTGACCACTCATTTTTTCCCAAGTATTACACAGTACCATAAACCCTATTAACTCTTTACCAAAAATCAAAAAATGAAGGAAAGGAAATAACCAATTTAACCAGGACAGAAGAATCCTGCCAGTGAGTACCTGGTCTTAAACAGTTAAAGGACAGCAATCTTTCCTTTTTTCCCCCTCTCAGCACAAGAGCACCTTATTTTGAGCAAATCTAGCTTGTATGTAGTGATTAAAAGCCACAGTTTAGAACAATAGTAGTAATTTAGTTGACACTGTCTCTTTAAATAGTGAGTGGAATTTAGCTGACTCATTTCAGAGCAGGGCAGTGTAAATATTTCAAGATTACTTGTACAGTTTAATAAACACTTTTAGCTGAGGTTAAATGCTGAGTGTAACATAAGCACAGAAAAAATGATTCAAATAATAAATTATGTATCTTCATTTTCACCATGCAGTGTATTGACCTATGCAAAAAGTTGGGCCTTTTTTAGCCTGCTTTAGGAACTGTGCTAATGTCATTCACTACACTAACTTCCAGGGACACTTGGTATTTTTTAAAAGTATACAGAAAGAAATTCTAAGACCAACAGATCAGATCAACTCTCCTCTTAGTAAGAAAACACCTTTCTTATGGAAATGAAGAATATCCTACCCAAAGCCTTCTTCCCCACATAGATAAGGACTTATCTTAAGAAAACACAACTCAAATCTTAAGCAGATACACAGAAAGACCAAGAACCAAGACATTATTTTTTTATATGGCTTCCCCCTTCTAGTAAGTCAGATTTTAAATGCCATCACATGTGCACAGCTTCCTTTAATATTTCTCCGAAGCTTAGATCACATGGGAGGGCGCTTCAGCCTGTCACAAGGCTGCAATGTGACAAGCTGAGCTGGATGGAGGCTCTCACATAAAGCCTAGTCAACAGGGGCCTCTGAAATCAGCTTCTATTTATATCTCAGAGCCTGCCAACTCCTACACAACCTCAAGAACTAACGATGCAGCATTCATATATCTCACATAACAAAACAAAATGCAATTAAAGCCTCCAGGTTTTTCTAATGCAGGATCAGAGAACAGCCTCACCTTCAATCCACAATACCCAAGCAGAATAAATCTTAAGGTAAAATGGGGTTATTAAAAGTGGAGAAAGGGGAGAGTAAGTAGGCACATTGGAGAAAGCACGGAAGCACAAATACTCCTTACGTTTAATGACAACTATAGGGTGTTTTGTTAGTTTAGATATACTGTATTTCCCTTACATTCTGGGGGGAAAAACAAGTTGTTAGAAACTTAGTAGTCATCCATAATCCCTTCTGGCATAGCTAGAATGCTTTTTGTTTTGTTTAAGCAAAGTTCACGGCTTTTCCTAACTCATAGCTTAAAACAAACCTCACTGGACTAAAAACCATTTTCCAACTCAAAATCTGAAATGAATAAGTTTTTCTTTTAAAGTATGGGATAGCTGTTTCAGGTGCACATGATGGTTAAAAAAGGCAAGATCACTCTAACTTCGAGGTCAGGCCCGAATTCTAAGCTCTAATGTGCCACTAAGCCTGACCTTGGGCAAGTCCTTAGTCTCCAGGTCTCAGTCACCTCTGCCAAATAGTTTAAAAAAAAAAACAAAAAACAAAAACCAACAACAACAAAAAACCTCCTTTCCATACTTAATACCGGTCCCAGGCACAAATAATTTGGGACAACTAAAAGAAATCCCTCGTTTGGGGCGGGACACTTTAAAAACAAACTTGAAAGATAAAAGTGAAATATTTTCAGCAGTCGAAAAAATCAAAATGAAAAGATAAAATTCGTTTTAATCTTACTATTCCCTTGATTACTAAATACCGATTATAAGAAAGGAGGCTTTGACCTATATATTAATTTTTTAATTATCTCCGGTAATATTCTTAGGCAGCTTCAATCGACAGATAACTTATAATACCCCCCTCTCAAAATACAACTACACGGAGTGCATGGAAAGCAAGCAAAACGTCAAGTTCACAAATGTTCACGTAGGAAACAAAGGGAGAGGCGCTCGACTTGCTTCCATGACAAGGATTCTGAGGGAGAAGCTTAATCGCATTGGAAAAACTAAAAACCCTCCGGGAGAAGAGCCGTGAGTCCCGGTCCCAGCGATTTCGACCGAGTTCGGGACCCAGAGGTCCCCATCCCCCTCGCAGCGCAGGCCGCGCTCCGGGAAGCCCGGTAGGGCCTGCTCCAAAAACCACTGAGTCATGCACTCGGCGGTCCCTCGCCGGAACAACTCGGCTGTGCAGGGAGCCGGGCGCGGCAGTAGCCGCCTCAGCCATTGTCTGTCCGGCCGGCTGGCACCTGGCGCCGCGGCACGCCGGGCATTGTCCTAGCCGGCCGGCTGGTCGAGCCGGGCCCGTCTTTGTGCTCGCTGATCCGGCGTGCTCCCGCCCCCGCGCCGTCCCGGCTCGCGCCACTTACCCTGCGGGGCCCGGATGCACTTGCGAGCAGCGAGCTGGCGCGCGACGCCGGGCGGTGGGCCGGGTTGCGGCCTCCGGGAAGAGCTGGCTAGCGGCCGCCGCGGGCCGGAGCGGATCGGACCGCAGGCGAAGCTGCGCCGGCGCCGCCGCGGGGGCCTCCTTTGTTCCTGCAGAAGCGCCTAGGCGGCCGAGCCCCGCCGCAGCTCGGGTGGGAGGGCGGCGGGGGAGGAGAAGAACCGCAGGCCGCGGGCTACCGCCGCTCCAGGCGCTCGGCCGCCGGTGCCTCACGCCTCCACAGCGACGTCCCGGCCGAGCGAGAAGGCGCGCGGAAAGGCCTGAGGAGCCGACAGGGCCGGAGGTCAGCGCTCTTCGGGCTTCCGCGTTTGCCAGGGAAGCTGCGCGACTCGGGGCAGCGAGCGGACGCCTGACGAGATGCACACAGCTTCGCGATCCGGACGACTGACGATCTCACTCTGACCGGCGCTCGGGATCTGAGGGAAAAGGCGGCGGGGGCGGGGCCTGTGCGTCAGCGAAAACCCGGTCGGCACGCCCGCAGCGCGATGACGTCGCGGGAGAAGGCCCCGCCGCTGGCCTGCAGGCACCAGCTGGGGGCGGGGCCGCGCTTGGGGGGCGGGGCGAGTCCGGAGGCTGCGGTCACCGTAGCCTAGTCACCCTCCGGCCCGCGGGGCCCTGGGTGGAGCTGCTGCGGCGGGTCCACGGAGGCAACGCTTCTATTTTTAACCCTATTGTCCGCCCTCTGCCTCCCTCGCCAGCCCAGTTCTCACGCTTCGTCCCCAGCTCCGCTGGGGTCCCCTCCCCGCGGGACGGGAAGGCGCGGCCGGGAGGAGGCTGGCAGGGTTCCGGGTGTCGCCGCAGCTCCGCCTGCCGCCGCCCAAGGTCGCGGTGCGCTGCTGGCTCTTGAGCTAGGACCGCCCACCAGCCCCAGCCCCGGCCCCGCGCCGCCGTTCTGAACTGTTAGGCCAGCCTGTCGAAACCCCTGGAAATTTACTATTCCAGTGAAGCACGGAGAACAGGGACAAACCTTGATGAGATGGAGCGAGGGGACAGACAAGCTGGACCCCAGGCAAGGACAAGGTGCTGGGTACCTGCCAAGAGCACGAACAGAGGAAGCTGGCCTCTTCGCGGTTCTGGGCACAAAAATGTCCCTGCCGACCTTAATACATAAGGGCTACCTGAGCGTCAATTATGCACTTAGGGTCCTTCACTTCCGGTATTTATTTAAGAACCTTAGGCCTTTCTCCTAGGTACCTTAGCGTTGACCTCGACTGGGACACAGGAACCTTATTTCTAGATTTTGTATTTTTGACATTGTGGGGATAGTATGGGGGAGGGGTGCTGCCCTGATGCTCCAAATCTAACAGCTCCCTGCACAGCAAGTGGGTTACCTGGTACATAATGTATTTTAAAAACCTATTTTGGGGTTATATTGCTATGATCAAATAATGTATTTGAGACTTAGTTTGGATTGTTGGTCTTAGGATCTTTGGGATTTATTTCCATAAACTAGTTAATAAAAATAATTGCTACCATTTACCGGCCATTTTCAGCATAATCTATTTTTCATTTAGGATCTCCTTATTTATCACAGCAGTTTACTGAGAAAAATGTTCTGTCCATTTTTCAGGGTAAGGTAGTCATGATGAAGGATGCTCTTGCCTGAAGCACTAGAGGCTAATGGAAACCATACTTACGACGATAAAAATAACTTTACAGGATTTATAAAGAAAAAGAGCATAACCTTATTGCCTGTCTCTTTTTATTCTGACATTTTTAAAAAAAGGGCTTTATAATTTATCTTGTCCAGTTTACACAACAACAAAATCATTTTAAAATCAGTGTGCTGATGCTAACGTACACATCTGCTAAAAACCTAATCAGTAATCGGTCAGATTAGACTTTATGGCTGCAAAATCAAGAGTCTTCTATTTACATTGAGTCAGTTTGGATAAAGGATTACTTAATACTAATATATATATATATATATATATATATATATATATATATATATATATAGTAACCTAAAATTGACAAGTAATACAAATCCAAATAATTTAAAATCAGTGTATTGTCTACATGTATTTATGCATTTATGGTGTTCACGTAATATTGACACATAAACGAACCGTCAGATAAAATTTCGTGCAGTGTAACTAGAGTTTTAAGAGAAGCCTCAGATCCAGCAGTCTCTTCTAGAAGTTTCCTGACCTGTTCTGATAAGCCAATTAAGGAGAGTTTTGTTTGTTTTGAAACAGTCTCATTGTGTGGCCCCAACTGACCTGAATCTTGCTTTTTAGACCAAGTGACCTTGAACTCACAGAGACCTGCCTGCTTCTACTTAGTAAGGGTACAAGCAGAGTATGTTAAGAAATGGAATGTCACAGACAGAAATTGAGAGAGACTGGGAGACTAAATAGGTCCAATAATCCCAAGTCAGTATTTGGGGAAAAACAAGCAGACAAACCAAAAAAGAAAAAAAGAAAAAGTAAGCTCAAAGTCTAATGGTGGCACACACATCTTTGATCCAGCACTAAGGAGGCAGAGGCAGATGGATCTCTTGAGTTCCAAGGCCAGCCTGGTCTACAGAGCAAGTTCCAGGACAGCCAAAGCTGCCTAGAAACCCCGTCTCAAAAAGAAGGTGGCAAAAAACAAACAAACAAAAAAAGAGATTAAAGGCATTCTTAAAGAGATTTAGTTTTTGTGCCAGGCTACAGCCTCAGATTCAGTGTAATTGCCTTCATTCTAAGGATGATTTAGCCTGGTGAATTTCGTTGTTCTAAAGTACACAGTGACCTCTGTGCTTTAGTGAAATTAGGTACTAAAGGAAGAAAAAAAAACCCAACAACATATTTTGCATTACAAACTCAAAAAGTCAACCTTTTTTAAAAACAAAAGTAGTTTTAGGTTTTTATTATAATAGGATTTGGGTCTCTAAGAAGTTAATTTAAATTTGTTGTTAAAACAGATGGCTGTAGTGGTATACAGTTTTAATCCAATCACTCAGAAGGCAGAGGCAGGCAAATCTCCAGAATTGCAGCAGCCAGATGGGGAGTTCCAGACCATCCAGGGCTAGACTCTAACTGATGCCTCTTCTTAACAAAACAAGAACAAAGAATATAAAAACAAACAAACCAGGGTTCTGCCTGTGTTTCAGTTACAGCTTTCTGTGTTTTTTCATTTAAAAATGTAGCTATTTTAGAAGGGCCGTGGTGGTACACACCTTTAATTCCAGCATTTTATCAAGTGGAAGCCAGCCTGGTTTACAAAGTAGAGTTTCAGGTTAGCCAGAATGACATAGTGATTCCCTGTTTAGAAGAATTCAAATCAAGATAATTACTTATGCCATTGTCCCCTAAAATAGAGGGAACACTATGGAAGAGGCAAGGAAGGAAGGAATGTAAGAGCCAGAGGTCAGGGAGGAGTGCTGTCTTCCAGCAGGTACATTCAGGAATTCCCAGCAGCTGCAGTGACCTGCACAAGATCAAGACAATTCCTGTTCCAGCATGGATGGGGGGGGGGGGGAGCTCCGGAGAGCCCATCCACGCCTGAGCAGCTATGGGGGAGGGGGTAATTTTGTTAGAGAGCATGAAGGTTACCCATTTTCCTGTTGATGACCCCATACCTATGCACATATGCGCAATACTCAACTGATCTCAGTGAGTTATTTTTTAAAAAGAAAGAAAATCCCACAAAGCTGGAAGGGAATATGTTGGGGGGTAGATACAGATCAAAATAGACTGTATACATACATGAAGTTCTGAAGGAATAATTAAAAATTTGTCAAGATTTTAAGTGTCATTCAATAGCTAAAAGTTTAGGTCATTATTTTCCTTTGCCCAGCCATTGGCCACTGGCATCTTTATTGGTTGATCAAAAACCAATTAGGGACATGCAGATTCCGAATTGAATTAATTAGAACAGCCAGTCTTAGGATATATCTCTGTTCAGTGCAGAAGAAATCGTAAAAGATAGATTTTCAGACTTCTTGAGTCTACAGGGACTACAGGGAGACTGAGGCAAGATTGAACGACATGAATTTGCTAGGCAAAGTGGTACAGGCCTTTAATTGCAGCACTGGGGAGGCAGAAGTAGATGAATCTCTGAGTTGTAGGCCAGCCTGGTCTACAGAGTGAGTTCCAGGACAGCCAGGGCTACTATACAAAGGAACCCTGTAAGAAAGGGAGGGAAGGAGAGAGGAAAGAAAGAAAGAAAAGAAAGGAAGAAAGGCAGACTGAAAGGGTAAGACAGACAGTTAGACAGACAGACAGGAATTACAGCGATATAGAAGGAAAGGATTGCCTCAAACTCAAAGTCAGATTGCAGCCTCTGCCAACCAAGAAACAGGAACTCCAGCACAACTAACATTTGCTGTAAATGCTGCTGACATCAAGGTTATATTTATTCTGTACATAGATATTTTATGTAAAAGTAACTGTGAAGCAGGATTAAGGCCTGACTGTATGTGACCTGCGTAGGGCTTCATTGCTTTCCCAGACATTTGAGAATCTCAAACCAGACTCTAAACTCTTACAACAAAGATGATCACCCAGTGATGTCCTTCAGGTATCTTAGCAACCCTTTCATGATTGTAACTTCAAGTCCTGCCAAAATCCTATACATGAGTGTTGTCAAGCACAGTAATCTGTGACTCTCCCTGGCTGGGAGTGAGAGGGGCTGATGAAGGACACTCTTCTTTGGGATGCCCACTCCGTGCTCTTAGATATTTATTTTCTTGGTGTCTCTCTTAACCTCTTTCTGTCAACCCTCATGCTTAAACCTATTTTAAAGTATTTTTCTTAACCCCAACTTGACTTCGTAAACTCAGCTAGCCCTAAAATTCTTTTCTGAATCTAAATCCACAATTTGACTCTAGTTAAGACATTAAAAGTCTAAGAAATGCCTGTTGAATGTGACAGTGAGCAGGCTGTTCCTCCTACCTATGTCCCCCACATGCTGATAGGTACCAGCTGAAACAGATGTTGAAATACACATTGATGAGGAAAACATGCTACCCACTTTTCATGGATCTTAACCTTATGCAGGCAAAAAAAAGATAATATATAAATGTTTAACTATGAGTTGGCAAATATTTTCAAAGAAAAGTAGCATATGCTATGGATACATACACTAATCATATAGAGCTGAAAAACTCAAGTTGGAGGTCCAGACACCCCACCCACAGAGGACCCTGTCTGATTTCCTTACCACTGTTTGTATTCTGCTAAAGAATAAGCTAGTATCATCACTTTAGGGTCCCATTTAAGGTGTAAATTAGAAAATAGGCCAGAAGAGAGAATGACCAGAATAGAAAAGCAAATATAATTAAATTTCTTACAGTAGAAATGTCTCTTAAAAAATAGGAATGTAAGTGATTGGTCTACCTTAGAATATAGGGATCTGGGGTTATTTTGCACTATTAATCAGGGTTCTCTAGAGTAGCAGAATTTACAGAATGGATCATATATATATATATGACATATACATTATATAATCATATATTATAATATTAATTACATGATATGTTTATAATATATCATATATGCATTATATATGTATATGATTATATGTCATAATTATATGATATATAATTATATGTATTTAAAATATTCAATCATATATTTATTATATATTATATAATTATATATTGTGTGATTATATAATATATTACATGTGTAATGTATAATATATAATGTGTATATGTACATATATGTGACGTATTAGAATCATTCACTTATTAGTTGGTTATCGTCCAACTAATCTAACAATGGAGGGTGATTAACAGAAAGCCTAAGAAACCAGTAATTATTCAGTCCAAGAGGCTGGGTATCTCAGCTGTTCTTCAGTAGATGCTGGAATTCCAAACCAGTAGACTCTAACGCCAGGGAAGGAATGGACTTGCTTGCAAGGCATGAATAAGCAAGCAAAGAGCAAAAGCTTTCTTCTTCAGTGCTTTTATATAGAATTTCAGCAGCAGGTATGGTCCAGATTCAAGGTCTGTCTTCCCTCCTCAAGATCTGAATTAAAGGCATTGTGTCTTCCTGCCTCAAGATTTGGATCAAAGAAAGATGTATGCCCCACTTCAAAGGTGGAAAGTGAATCAGATGTAGATTCACCCACTTCAAACCAAGCAAAAGATATCTCATAGGTGTGCTCTCCATTTCTGGATTATAGTGCATTCCAGGTACAGTCAAATTTTGTTTTTTTGTTTTCGTTTTTTGAGACAGGGTTTCTCTGTATAGCCCTGGCTGTTCTGGAACTCACTTTGTAGACCAGGCTGGCCTCAAACTCAGAAATCCACCTGCCTCTGCCTCCCAAGTGCTGGGATTAAAGGTGTGCACCAGCACTGGCAGGCAAGGTACAGTCAAGTTGACAATCAAGAATAATCATCACTCAAAAAACCAAAAGCCAAAAAAAAAAAAAAGAGAGAGAATAGTCATCACATGATGAAGATAGAATTATAATGGTCAAGTTGCTTCTGGTACTGTTGCTATCCTGCCATAGATAGCTCTTCTTTGTCTCTCTGTACTCCCTAAGGGAGAATGTGAAGGGAGGCATGTAATCAAGGCCTTTGCTGGGTTTTGATGTCCTTTAGATGTGATTTGATGTTTGCATTGTGTTCCTTCATTTCCAGTCCTCCCCACATTTCAAAGATTAGGCCAAACCAACTCAGTATTTAGAAGTCATTTTTGAAATTGTCAACCAAAAGGATTATCGAGTTATATTTAGGACAAATCAGTTAACAATGCCGTGTAACGGCTCTTTACAGTGTTTGCCTCTGTAATAATCAATGACTATGATGTTAGAGAGATGGCTAAGCAGCTAAAGTACTTGAAGACCTGAGTTTAATCCCCATGGGTGGAAGCAGACAACTGACTCCTACAAATTGTCCTTTGACCTTCACATGTGAACATACACACATACTCAATAATGGATTGTATTTTGTCTCAGATGAGTTAGTGACTGGGTGATTTTTTTTCTGAAAAAAAGTAATAAGGCATGTACTAGCTATTATGTAGGCCTTGTGGTAATTTTTATGTCTATGAGTGTTTTGATAGTAGTTGGAGAAAAGGTCCAAGAACTTCAGCACTGGGCAGGCCATTCAGCCCCAAAGATCTCATGCACACTTCATCAAATGGCCCCGCTAAATCAGGCTACAGCAGCAAAGAAAGAACCATTCTCTATAAGTGGCTCAATACCTCCTGCCATTAACCAGTTCGCCCAGGCCCTGGACCAACAAACAGCTACCCAGCTGCTTAAGCTTGCTCACACATGCAGGCCAGAGACAGAGCAGAAGAAACAAAGGTTACTGGCTCCTGCTGAAAAGAAAGCTGCTGGGAAAGAGGATGTCCCAACTGAGAGACTGCCTATCCTTCAAGCAGTGCTCAATACAGTCACCACCTTGGTAGAGAACAAGAAGTCTCAGCTGATGGTGATTGCTCATAGACCCCAATGAGCTGGTAGTATTCCTACCTGTCTTGTGTTGAAAGATGGGGGTGCCCTACTGCATCATCAAGGGAAAGGCCAGGCTGAGGTGGCTGGTCCACAGGAAGACATGCACCACTGTTGCCTCCACGCAGGTTAACTCGGAAGACAAGAGTATTCTGGCTAAGCTGATGGATGGTATTAGGACCAATTACAATGGCAGATATGATGAGATATGTTGCCACTGGAGAGGCAGCATCCTGGTTCCTAAGTCTGTGGCTCACATTGCCAAGCTGGAAAAGGCAAAGGCTAAAGAACTCCCTACTAAGTTGGGTTAAATATACACTGTTAAGTTTTCTGTACAGATATAATTATAAAATTTAAAAAAATAGCATGATGACCTTTTGCCAAGTTGGAGAATTTTTGACATATTTAAGATATGATCAGGGGCCGTCTGAAGACCATTCCACCTGAGTATCCATCCCATGTGCAGTCACCAAAGGTAGATGCTGATGTGGAAGTCAGGAAGTGCATGCTGATAAGAGCCTGATATGGATGTCTCCTCAGAGGTCTGCAAGAGTCTGACATATTCAGAGGCAGATGCTCACAACTAGCCATTGAACTGATCATGGGGTTCCCAATGGAGGAGTTAGAGTGAAGACCATTGGAGCTGAAAGGGTTTGTGGCCCCATGGGGAGAGCAACAATAACAACCAAGCACAGCTCCCAGGGTCTAAACCACCAGCCTGGGAGCACTTAGGGAGGGATCCATGGCTTCAGCTGAATACTTCAGCTGAGTGGAGGGCCCTGCTGGGCATAGGTGGAAGAAGAGATCCTTGACCTCATGAAGGCTGAAC
>NW_021604599.1:11047386-11083667 GCF_004785775.1 Grammomys surdaster
GGGGGGGGGGGTAGGCAGGGATTACATCCGCAGAGAAGAAGGAGGAGGGGTGAGGGGATAGGGAGTTCCTGGGTGGGTGGGGGATAGGGTAAGGGGACAACATATGAAATGTAAATAAAACATCCAATAAAAAAAAGAAAACAAAACAAAAAAAGGAAAAAAAAGATATGATCAATATAGAAATAATTTCTAAGACTAAAAGACCAAAAGTCTTTATTGCGTGTGTAAATCAAGAATTAAATTCAAAGCGGGCATAGTGGCGAAATCTTTCCATCTGGACACTTGGGAGGCAGAGGAGGGTGGATCTTTGTGAGTTGAAGACTAGCCTGATGCAAAGAGAGAGAGCTCCAGCCAGAAGTATATAGGCAGATACTGTCTCAAAAACAAACAAACAAACAAAAAGCCAAAAAATAACAACAAAGAGCTTAAAAATAATTGAATTCAAAGGAAATGGGTGACTTAATGTGTACATGTAATTTGGGATCATATCACCCTTTAAGAAACAAGACTCTTTGGTCTAAGAACTCTCAGAAATCTCTGTGACTCAACAAGTCAGATGTAGGCTATTATGTTTGTTTCCAATGCCAGCACTTAGTTGAGAATTACCCAGAAAGAGCCTGGGCTCGTGGGTGGAGTCAGCTAGTAAGATAGTCAGAGACCAGCACCTAAGATGATACAGAGCTTACCCAGTGAATATCTGTCCTATGTCCCTAGCTATTGAGCAACAGGAAAGAATTACAGAAAGTGGGCAGATACCTTTAGAAGGAGAAGGATTCAGGAAGAAGACTGGCAAAGGAGGAGGAGACAGGATAAGGTGGGCCTGTGTTGCGTGGGCAAGATAAAATCAGATTCTTCAAATTCCTGAACTTTTATTTGTTGCTACATGTCTGATTTAAAGTCTTTCTGTATTGTGATTTACAACAGCACCGTTATCTCTAAATATGTGTGTTAGTTATTGCCATGACAGGGAGCATCACAGTGTGTAGGGAGATATGGTACGGGAGGAACTGAAGGTTCTAAATCTTGATCCACAGACAGCAGAAGGAAACTGTGTGCAGTGCTGGGTGTAGCCTGCCACTCACAGTGACATACTTCCTCCAACAAGGCCACACCCATTCCAACAAGGCCACACCCACTCCAACAAGGCCACACCTCCTAATAGTGTCATTTCTTATGGGGCAAGCATTCAAACACGTGAGTCTATGGGGACCATACCTATTCAAAGCGCCACAATGTGCAACATACAAACAAACATGTAAGGAAAACCCAGTGTGTGTGTTGGGGCATTGGATGAAATTCTGAGCAAATGTGTGTTATTGACATGAGCATGTCCATGCCAAGGATACCAATGCCTTGGGCTCATGGGAATCATACAACCTTCTCCAGGTCAGGATCAGGAAAATGGCAAAGCCATTTTCCCTGGTTGCTGTGTAGATGGTTACAGTATATAGACCACAGCTTCCTCCTCCCAATGCTTACCACCTGAGATTGTTCCCATATAAAAACCACATATCAAGATTAGCTAATCCTACTTGTTGGTTGAGGTGTATTTAATAACAAAGTTGCTGAGTCTCTTGGCTGAGGGTGTGTCTCTATCAGAGTGCATAGCCCACCCAATCTGGCGCTTCTGTACATGTGTCCACTGTTCTTCATTCTCTCAGTGCCAAAAAACAATGCAGGTGGAGGAGTGTGTGTGTGTGTGTATGTGTGTGTGTGTAGGGTCATATACACATATATATACATACATACATACATACATACATACATACATACATACCCATGAAGCAGTTGGCAAAGGAAAGTGAAAAATCAAACTGAAAAGGGGGAAAATAAATAAAAGTTAGTTTCAGCCAGGCGGTGGTGGCGCACGCCTTTAATCCCAGCCCTTGGGAGGCAGAGGCAGGGGGATTTCTGAGTTCGAGAGTTCGAGGCTAGCCTGGTCTACAGAGTGAGTTCCAGGACAGCCCAGGTGGGCTATACAGAGAAACCCTGTCTCGAAAAACCAAAATAAATAAATAAATAAAAATAAAAATTAGTTTCACCAAAGATGTTCAGATGGCAAACAAATGTGCCAAAAGATGTTAAACATAATCTGTCATGAAGAACATAAACATTTAAACACAGTGTGGCAGGCTCACCTCTCAGCCTAGCACTTGAGAGACTGGCACAGGAGGATCATAAGTTCAAGACTAATCTGGGCTGTAAGGTGAAACCTGTCTCTGAACAAACAGAGCAGTAATCCCCATTAAACACTATTCAAAACCCACTGGAAAGGCCAATCATACAGAGCACTGACAGACATGAAACACTAATAAGGATGTGACAAAGTCTTGTTGAAAAGTACAAGGAAGCCAATTTAGAAGACAGTTTGATGCCCAATCCTTCCCGAAATTATACATACTTCTATAATTTAACAGACACACTCCTTGCTGCCTGCCAAAAGGAATACAGATGTGTCAACACAAAACCTGCACACAGATGTTTAGAATAGCTTTGTTATTGTCAAAACTTAGAAGCAGCTCAATAGCTTAAATAACTGAGTAGACTGTTAACACACTTTGTGTTGCTAAAACAAAATACCCGAGGGCCAAGTAACTTTAAAGGAAGATGGGAGAGGGGATCTGAGTGGAAGATGACTTGTCTACTATATGCACAGTTCCAAATCCAATACCTGGTTTATTTTGGTTCAAACTTCTGGAGATCAAAGATCATAGTTTTGATCTGGAATACTCCCCAAATGCTCATGTGTTCAAGGACCAGTGCCTAGTTGGGTGGAAATTGTTATTCGTGGTGTGCCCTTAAATGAGATGTTCTTTGTCCCTTCTCTCTGCTTTCTGTCCACTGCGAGGTGAACAGTATGTGTCCCTGCTACCGTGTACTGTGTCACCACAAGCCCCCAAAGCAATGGAGCCAAACAGCCATGGCCTGAAACTGTATGCCAAAACTGTATGTTGATCTTCTCAGATTTTTTAAGAATATAGTTTTCTTTATTGATCAGGCTTCAGAGAAGAACGTTGATGAAATAATGGATTCTAGCAAGAGAAAAGAGAGTCAACCAGAAGGGGGAAAATATATATATGTATACATATATGTATGTATATATACAGATATATGGATGTATATGAAAGATTTCATAACTATTAACTGCTGCTTATTTGAATGATTAAATGTTTTAGTTTATTTAATATCTAAAAGAAGGTAAAAGAAAATATTTACAGTAAGTTAGGGTCTTACCGTGCAACCTTGGCCAGCTTGGAACTCCTTTTTTAGACCAGCCTGGCTTCAAACACATAGAGATCTTCCTGCATCTGCTTCTCAAGTACTGGAATTAAAGGCGTATGCTACTACCCCCACTACAAATTAATTTTTAGGTGAAAATTCAGTGTAACTATGTAAACTGTACAGGTTTAGAGAAATTACAAATGAGTTATTTTGCTAACATGAGTATCCTTGTTCCCTGGAGCAGAATGAGAAAAGGGAGGTAACTAGACTGTCTAAAGGCATAGAGTGAAGTCAAGCCGTGGTCAGCATGACTCCAAGTTTTGAACTCTTTCAGCGCAGCAAAAACGCAATTCCTAAACCAGTGAAGGTTACAAGATTTTAGTCTTGAATGAATCTTAACTCAGCAGGGTTTCCAGCATCCATTTGAATGTTTGATACTAATATGTTAAAAAACATACATTCCTACCTCCCTAGAATTGTAATATGATAATCCTTGCTACTTAAGAACTATAAGTTTAAGGCCATCTTGGACTACATAGCAAAATCCTGTTTCAAAAAAGTAGGAGAAAAAAGCTCGGTTATTGTAAGGGGAGGTTCTGTCAATAAGGTCTTGTTTCCAGTTGGTTCTTGACTTGTCAATAAAGAAGGCCGGGTGGGGGGGCTAATTACTAGCAGGCACAGGTGGGACTTCTAGGCCCCAAAAGGAAAAGGAGACGAAGGGAAAGAGAGAGGGGCTTTTCCTGCCGTGTTTCGGAAGGAGATGCATTTAACAATCATGTAAGATCTCAAGGTAGCTATGGCTTGCAGCCTCCACTATGAGCAGGTGGCCAAAGATGTTTGCCGAGGGCTAGTTGGAACAAGCCACTAAGTTAAGGGCATAAGGAGAGACAGAGATTATAAATTGGTAAGGGTACACCTTTCCAGGCAGGAGATACCTGCTCCCAGTTGTGCCATAAAAAGCAAGCTGTAAAGTGACAAGTCAAGTGTGTATCCTTTATCCATGGATTCAAGGGTCTTGGGTAGGGCTGGTAACATGACCCCTCCTGAAACAAGGGTCTTGGGAGTGAACTGGTGGAGCAGCCGACTCCCAGAGCAAAGGATAGAAAAGCTGGGTCAGTGCTGGCAGTGGCTGATCCCGGAGATAAACTGGGTGGAACAAAAGGAAGCCGGGAGTGGGTTGGTAGCACAGCAGCTCCCGGGCACGGCAGTGGTGTGATTTTAAATTTATACGCAACAGGTTATCCTTGTTATTTAAGAACTATAAATTTCAGACTACCCAAAACTGTACAGTGAAACTCTGTTTCAAAAAAGTGGGAAAAAAAAATCTTGGTTATCCCCTAGAACTAGATAGTAAGATCCTATTGAAGATGTATCACACTAGATTCAGAGAACATGGAAAAATCAGGTTGGTATTCATTCGGAAGATTCATTCTTACTAATGAACTGTCACAGTGCTGGAAGGTGATATTCATGCTGTGAACCTTGCAAGGGACAATAATGACTGTCCCAACAAGATATGCCCACTGATGTAGTAGTGGCATGAATGTTATGATAACAATCAACCACTTTCTGATTGTGTCTCAAATCTGCTCCATGAAATGGTAGCTATTCCTAAAACTATTATTAATCCTAATGTTTAAAAGAACATGCTGCTAGATAAGTCATAGTCTCTAGGGAAGAAACTACTGTTATTATTCTACTAAATGGGTATAATGTTAAAATGCCTTCCAATGGCTTATTTCTATGCCCATAAAACAATGCATCTTTGAAAACTCATAGAAGAAGCTGTTCTTGCAATGAATGAATACTGACAGGCCAACATACAGAGAATGTGAGACTGCTCGATTCTAAAGAGTTCATATCACACACCTCAGGGAAGATGGAAAGAACCAGAAGTAGAGGATGACTTCAAGGAAAAAGTTTTCCAGACACAACAGGGAAGTTGCACATATAAACTCTCAGTGATTATAATAGCACGAATAAGCCGGGCGGTGGTGGCGCACGCCTTTGATCCCAGCACTTGGGAGGCAGAGGCAGGTGGATTTCTGAGAGTTTGAGAGTTCGAGGCTAGCCTGGTCTACAGAGTGAGTTCCAGGACAGCCAGGGCTACACAGAGAAACCCTGTCTCGAAAAACAAAAACAAACAAACAAAAAACAAAAACAAAAAAATAATAGCACAAATAAGACTGTGTAAGCTCAAGCCAGACAAAGTCAGCATGGAGTCGGGAGGTGGGCACTAAATCCCATCACTAGCTGAGGAGCTGTTGACATTTGATGGCTGCTGGGAGGAGAAGAGTCAGATCTCTTTAATGATGTGACCTGTGGTAGGTCAGCCACACCCCAGGGCAGACCCCACTTCTAAGAGTAATTGGGTTGCACAGACTCTAGGAATGGGGAACCTGGGAGTTAGGAGATAAGGAGTGGAAAGAAGAAAACTCAGTTGGGTAGATAGGCTGGAATGTAGAGAGTAGATATGGAGATGTTTGGGAGATATATGTGATACAAATAGTTTGTATGAAATTCTCAAAGAATTAATAAAAATATTTCAAAAAAGTTTTTAAAAATCACTGTTACAATTGAGCATACATTTAAACCTACCCTCCCTCGCCTTTCTTTCCTCCCTTCTTTTCTCCCCTTCCCAACAGTTGTAAAGATGATACAAGCAAGCCGTTCAAAATTCACAAGCTAGGCAAGTCTGTCCATCATTTCTCTCCTATGATATTCTAAGAACGGCAATACCAACGGGTAACATTTGCTAAACATATTGTACAGACTCCATTGTCAGCAGTTTACATGTATTATTTCAATTCTCATAGGAGTATTAAAATGGAGGCATAATTACTAATCCCATTTTGATAATGTGGAAATTACCAGAGGCTATTATGGGCTTGGTGGAAAAGTACAACAGAGCAATGCATCTCAAAGGCCTAGACTGTGAGGCCTTGATTCTTCACTGCTTTTATTTGTTTGTTTTTATGTTGTTTGTTCGTTTTTCTTTTCTCCTTCCTTCCTTCCTTCTTTCTCTCTTTCTTTCTTTCTTTTTCTGGTTTTTCAAGACAGGGTTTCTCTGTATAGCCCTGGCTGTCCTGGAACTCACTCTGTAGACCAGGCTGGCCTCGAACTCAGAAATCCGCCTGCCTCTGCCTCCCAAGTGCTGGGATTAAAGGCGTGCGCCACCACTGCCTGGCAGTGTGAGAGACTTCCTAACCTGGATTAAATGATGTAGAAGGCTCACCCTGAGTGTGAGTGGTACCATCCAAAGGCTGGGGTCCCTGGCATGAGCAAAAGAGGCAGTGAGACAAGCCTAAATAGTCCTCTTTCTCTCCTTCATGAGCAGATACAATATAACCAACTGCCTCAAGCTTCTACCACCATGATGGGTAGCATCTTCATATCATGACCTGAAATAAACTCTTCCTTCTTGTAAAATTTTTTGTCAGGAATTTTACTGCACCAATGAGTAAATTAACTCATAAAGCTACCAACGAAGAACTGCTCCATGGGCTGGATATGGTGGTTTAAGCCCTTTATGCCAGCATTCTGGAGAGGCAGAGGCAGAGAGGCAGAGGAGGCAGAGGAGGCAGAGGAGGCAGAGTGAGCCAGAGGAAGCAGAGGAGGCAGAGTGAGGCAGAGGAGGCAGAGGAAGAAGAGGCAAGATCTCTTTGATTTCAAGGCCATTCTGCATAGTTACAAGCTAGCCAGGGTATAGGGTAAGAATCTGCTTTTTGTTTGTTTCTTTTTTAAAGAACTGTTCTTACCTGATGAAAGTCCATGATAGTAGGCTGTCAGGATACTGTGGTTTAGATCTAAAGTAGTCCCACAAGGTTCTTATACCAAAGGCTTGATTGCCATTCAGTGGTATAGTTAGGTGGCAGATCCATTAAGAGGTGTATTCTCCTGGAAGTTAGTTCACTGGGATGTGCCATTGAAGAGGCTACTGGGGATCTGAGTTATTAATGGCATCCATCCTTCTTCAGACTTTATTTTCCTGCGAGTGAGCTACACTGTAATTTGAGCAGAGAGAACATCAGAAATATCTCTGAGGATGTGGTGGGGGATAGAGCTTTGTACATACTGTGGACAATTTGTTCTCTAGTCAGGGGACACTAGAGAGAGAGGTGGTACTTTCCACAAGAGATGGGGATGTTCTGAACTATATCAGATAAATAAATCATAAGCTTCTTGAAGAAGCCAACTGGCTTCAGCACTTCCCCAGAAGCCTAGTGGCTGACACCACAACCCCGCGCACACAGAAGGGGGGCCCCCCGCGGGGGGGGCGGGGGAGCACCCCCCCCCCCCACCAAAAAAAAAAAAAAAAAAAAAAGACGCAACCGCCCACGCCAAAGCCCACAAATCCTCATTCCAAAAGCACCCACATCCTGGGAACGAGGATATCAGCCTGAGAACAGATAAACAAATGCGATGCAGCCTTCAGTCTCCATGCCACCTGAAGCTGGCACCCTCTCTGATGGATGGCCAAGCACTCCCCAACACAGGTAGCTTATGGCCTTGGGAAAAGCAAAAACCATACATCCTTAGAGAGAAATCATGCCAATTAAGCATTCCCGGGCAGCTGCAACCGGTTTGTAAAAACATTATAGCTTCCCTTACTTTCCGCTTCCCTCCCGCTATGTAACTTGCTTGTATATATTCCCTACACTCCTAGACTTCCGCTTTGTGCAATTTGCAGTCGAAACCTGGGTTTGAAATAAAGGGCTCTTATGTATCCCTATATCGGATATGGCAATTCTTTGAGATCTCTTGGAGATCCCGAGACCTGGGCATAACACTTCTTGTCTCCAATTTTTTGGATAGAAACACTAAGAAATAAAATGTATTGTAAACCAGGCACAGTGTTATGCTCCCGTAACCCCAAAACTTGGAAGCTGGAGGCAGCAGAATCGAAAATTCAAAGTCATCCTCAGCTATATGATGGGGCCATCCTGGGCTAAAGTGAGACCTTGTCTCAAGAAAGCAACCAAACTGAAACAAACACAAATATAAATCAACAAAAGTCATTTCAATGAATTTTTGATACAGTTTTCTTGCCTAAAGGAAGACATTTCTAGCTGGGTGTGGTATTACACACCTTTATTCCCAGAGGCAGAGACAGGCAGATCTTTGAGTTCCAGGAAGAGTAGTTACACATCGAAGGGCAGGGAGATGAAATTTCTGATTCTGTTCATCACATACGTACTAAGATTGCTATTATTTTAATACAATTTGCATTCTCCAAATACCCCAAATACCTTGTTATTAGGCCAGTTTGGTAGCCCTTTGATCCCACGTTTATTTGATCTTGGCAGGCAGTGGCAGACCGATCTCTGTGTGTTTCAGGCTACACAGTAAGACCTTGTTTAAAAACAAAACAAAATAAAACAAAAGCATGTTGTTGCCCAGCCTTTAATTCCCAGGATACAAACAAACAAACAAAGAAAGTAGTCTATGTTGACATTTACTCTTTATTATGAAAATCAGGTGGGACCTTTAAGAGGTTGTTAGGGCTCTAGTTTCTTTTTTTTTTCTTTTTTTTTTTTTTTTGGTTTGGTTTTTCGAGACAGGGTTTCTCTGTGTAGCCCTGGCTGTCCTGGAACTCACTCTGTAGACCAGGCTAGCCTCGAACTCTCGAACTCAGAAATCCGCCTGCCTCTGCCTCCCAAGTGCTGGGATTAAAGGTGTGTGCCACCACCTCCAGGCAGGGCTCTAGTTTCATGGATAATTTAATGGACTGATTAGCAGATTAATGAACTAATGTATTATTAGGTTAATGGATTATCTTGAGAAAGAATCTGTTTTAGAAGCCAGTTTGGCTAGATTTCTTATCTATGTCCTACCTGTCTCCATGTGATACCCTACTCTGCCTGGGGCTTTGCTAGTACGAAGGCCACCAGATGTGCCCCTTCAATCTTGTTCCAGATTGTAAGCTCAAATGAGCCCCTTTTCTGTATAACTTATTCAGCTGACCATGTTAATAGCAGTATAGAACACAAGAAGATAGAAAATCTTCTCCATCACTGGCTACTGGACTCCAGAGAGCAAGGCCCAGTGTGACTCGTGTCTTCCTTTAGAGAATGTTCCGAATTCACACTCTACTGCTCACGTCCTTGCTCGCTGTGTTTCAGCTACTCAGCCTTTACTTTTCCACAAACACTCTGTCCTGTTTTAGAGACTTCACACTTACTATTTCTTCTGTTGGAACATCTCTCATCCTGAATAATCATTTTCATCTTTGTGTGTATAAGAGGTGTGTGTGTGTGTGTGTGTGTGTGTGTGTGTATGTCTGTGGTGTTTGTATGTGGGTATGGGTTAAAGTACATGTGGAGGCTGGAGGTTGATATCAGGTGTCTTCTATCACTTTTAACGTTATTTTAAAGATGATTTCATTTTAGTATTTTAGTATTTTAAAATTGTGTATATGCATGTAACCCTTGAAATGGTTTGTGCACTTGTGTGTGGTCTGGGAGTCTAGATCCCCTGGAGCTTGAGCCACGGGTGCTTATGAACCACCAGACCTTGGTGTTGTAAACTAAACTCAGGTCCTCTGGAAGAACAATAGCTGGTCTTGACTGATTAGCTGTCTCTAGGGCCGTCGACCTTATTGAGAAAGGGTCTCACTGAACCTGGAACTCACCATTTTGCTATACTGGCTGGCCCTCAAGTCCGCATGATCTTTCTGTCTCTGCTATCCAGAGATTGAACTCAGTGATTGTGGAGCTGTTTTTCACTAGCCCATTACTCTCTGTCTCTTTGTCTCTCTGTTTCTCTGTCTGTCCTCTGTTTCTGTCTCTATATCTACCTCTCTCTGTTTATCTCTGTGTGTTTCTGTCTCCTTTCTCTTTGTTTTTTTTTTTTTTGTTGTTGTTGTTTGTTTGTTTTTGAAATAGGGTTTCTCTATGTAACCCTGACTGTCCTGGAACTAACTCTGTAGACCAGGCTGGCCTCCAACTCATAGAGATCCACCTGTCTCTGCCTCCAGAGTGCTGGCTTTAAAGGCATGCACCACCATGCTTGATTCTTTATTCTCTTTTAAAAGGTCTCCTTTACAAGGAAACCCTCCCTGGACCATGTAAGACTTTATGTATATGAACACATATGTATCTCCTCACACTTACATGTCTTACACTATTTTCTTACACTATTTTGCTTTAAAAAAAAAACTATTTTCTTATCAGACATGCATAACTTTTTTACTTTTCTCCCCTGTGATCATATATGCTCCATGAAGACAGAAAATTCATCTCTTTTGCTGATAGCTGATTTCTCATGGTTAGAACAGTCCTTGGCATGTTGTAAATACTCAGTGAATAGCCATGGAGAGGATGGATGGATGGATGGATGGATGGATGGATGGATGGATGGATGGGTGGGTGGGTGGATGAATGGGTGGGTGGATGGATGGATGAATGGATGAATGGATGAATGAATGAATGAATGAATGAATGAATGAAGTGAGCAAGTAGAATCTCTATAAGCTCTGACTTGGTTTTATGGGCTGAGCTTCTGAGAATCATTAGTAAGTTCTAGATGAGGTTAGATACTTTCAGGTCAATAGTTATTTGCTCAGCATATGACTGATGGCATAATACATGGATGATCAGATCTCCATTTGTTCCAATATTCTTTTCATTTTGTCTCTGGTGACTTTTATAGCTTGGACATCTATATAAGATGCCTTGGAAAGACAGGGTTCCCTGTATTGAACACTAGAAAATAAGGAATTTCCAGAGTTTCATGGAGTTCTGTAAGGAGAGGTCAGGCTTCATGTTTCTATCATCTCTTTTCAATAACTAGGAACTATCTGAACTGAATGAAGGAGAAGGATCTGGAGTTTCCAAAGGCTCAGTTCACTCCAATACAGAACAGGGGAGGAAAACTTGAAAGAGAGGCATTGTTTAGTGTTTTAACCATGTTAGCCTTTAAGAGTAATATAACACCAGGAAATTTTTATCCCACTTGCTTTATATTGTACTGTTAGATAGCTTGAATCAAATACAGGCCTTTCTTACCATACTTAAATGTTTTATATATATTAAAACTTTTAATATCTTAAAAGATATTTTCATTTGTGTAATTATCATCATTAGCAGGGAATCTTTTAGACAAACAGCAGTACCCATGACCTCAACAATTAAAAGTTGTTTGGCTTCTTCACAGTTAAGATTTCAACAATGAAGAATTGTTTGGCTTCTTCACAGTTGTCCACTCTTGGCTGTCAGAGAAAGCAGTTGTGACTGAGCTCTGTGCTCAGTTTTCACATGGCTCACCTGTCCTTGGGGGATCTGACAGTTGCCATCTAGACAAACATATCATTGTGTTGGGAGAAGTGCCTACTTTAATTCTATTGTGAGCCAGCTACTGGGAACATTAATAAAATTCAACACGATGTGAGGATTAAGGCAGTCCCTGCTCTTGCCTTCTATTTTTCTTTGTCTTCATGACTTTCTGAACAGACTAAGTGTATGTCAGTACCCAGCTGAAGGGAATGCCAGTATTTGAGCACATTGGCATTATTGGTGCCTAACTCATTGCTAAGAACTTCAGGACAGACTTCAAAGAAATATGAAATTGTACAATTCTGTTCTTCCCACCTTGTGGATAGGAGACAGGTCTAAACTAAGTATTTTTGTATCATTTTATAGACACCAGCCCTGAAACTATATTCTGTCTCAGAAGTTATTAGGAGCTGCAACACTGAATTCAAGGTCTACTTCCTTTAGGGTATTTTATATGCACCTTCCTGTGGCACTAGAAGTCAGTTTGAAGAATCCTGGATTCATGATCAGAAGCCACAGACTCCAGATTGAGTACACAGGTTATCTTAGCAACAAAGAATACTAACATTGCCAGCACAGAACTGTGTGGAATCCCATGAAGCCAGAGTAATGGGAGCTGGTAGAGAATAAACATGACAGTTTTAACAATGGAAACTTTCAAGCCCCCCACCCCCCACTCCCCGTTACATACAGGTCAAAGTCCAGTGCCTGTTGTAAGAGGGCTTCCATAATGTGATAAAGCCCACATTCATGGAACCTGTTCTTCAAGCTACCAAAGCTTTTTCACAATCTCTACAAGAAAGGATTACTTTTAAACATCTCTAACCTCTGAGATTACAGATCCCTTTTCTCAGAATGTCCTGCCACTTACCTCAAACAACTAAAATCCTCCGAAATTTTTCATGCTCCAATTTGTGTACCATTTCTTATTTTACATCTCGTCCATGTCACTTGGTAGACCCAATATTTTACTTTGAAAATGGAGGCACATACATGACTTCCTTGAAAATAAAAACCTTTCTGAATATCAAGTATTGGTGTGGTTGATTCTAAACAATTCTTGAAAGCGTTTTGAATTGCTTAGCCACTTCCCGTGGTGGACTGACTCACCTTTAACCCCAGCACTCAGGAAGCAGAGTGTAAGGAGCAGGCCCTTAAACAGGACCAACTCCATTTTGTAATAGGAAACTTGTAAAGACATGTCTGGTACTTGTAGAGACTAGTCTGGTACTTGTAAAGGCAAGTCTGGAAATGAAGCTGTTTTGCGATAACCAGACACGAGTGGTTATCTACCCTGCACGTCAGGAGTAACGCCAAACCCAACATAAAAGAGGAGCCCATCCAGAGCACTTCATTCACACTTGTAGTTATGACTGGCCAATATGATCCTCTGAACAAAGCCTCCTCAGCACCTGGTCATCAAAGAGTTAACAGAGAGACCAATGCCTCCAGCTTCTTTGTGGTCAAGCACCCTGCGAGGTCAAATTAGCAATTCAACTAACTGGAAGCCTGACCCTGCCTTCACGGAACCATCAAAAGGACTCAGGTCTTGTAATCCATGAAAAATGATGTGTTTATTGCTATGCTTATTTCTTTGGTAATTAGCAACTTATTATTTGTGTTTATTGTATGTATTGTTAGAGGCAATGCATAGGAAATGTGGCAATATCTTGTTGTAGCAATAGCCTTAGCATTTGTGTTTGTGATTGCTTGGCTGTGCATTATCATTAAGGAAGTAACTGAATTCCAAAAACCTCTGTTTCTCTGGTGTACTCTCTCTTCCCTCTTGGGGAGCTGATGATCTCACAGTCAAATCCAGTATAAGATCCCTGAGTGGAGCAGGATCTGTCGCTCCTTTCCCCGTGGGGGATTCTAACCCCTTAGCAGATAAGAGTAGCCTGCTCTCCACAGATGGATCACAGAGATCCATCCACCATGGGAAACAGAGATACAGATTTGTTTTTAAATGATTTTTTTTTTTTTTAGGTTTAGTTTAGGGAAAAAGAGGTGGCCATAGATGTGTACTCCCACAGTTCTAGATTCTGTTTGTTTTCTTCTTTCTTTTTCTTTCTCTCTCTCTCTGTCTCTCTTTCTTTCTTTCTTTCTTTCTTTCTTTCTTTCTTTCTTTCTTTCTTTCTCTCTCTCTTTCTCTCTCTCTCTCTCTGTCTCTCTCTCCCTTCTTTTTTTTATTTGTTTGTTTTGAGACAAGGTTTTTCTGTGTATGTCTAGCTAGCTATCCTACAACTCACTCAGTAGACCAGGTTGACCTTGAACTCACAGAGATCCATCCACCTGCCTGTGTCTCCTGAATGCTGGGGTTAAAGGTGAGTCTACCTGTGCCCTTCCCCAAGCCTTGAGCTGGCCTGAAAGACCTTGTTTACCACAAGAGACCAAGTGATAGCATCTAGGTGGAGTTACCCACCTGGGCTGCGGGAACTTAGAAGAAGAACTGCCCCTGGGCTTGCCTTGAGACATTTCCAGCCTTGACCAAGAACGGATTATCCCATCCATCTCCAGCTTAAACAAGAAAGAGTTTTGGTGGGGCCTTTCCCTTTAAATTGAGAGCTGAACATTAAAGCATTGAGCCATGATCAGAGAACTTTGTCTTGGCTTCATCTCTTCTTGCCCTCTGTCCTCCTTTCATTCCCAGCCCCACTTTCAGATGAACCCAGTTGATCCATGGCTGCAGGTGGCTACAGCTACCACTACCCAGCAATTCTGTTGATTTCTGAATAAAGCCTCTCTTAGAGAATTAACTTTGTTTCTGTCTACTTTACAATTCTCCATGGCTGCTCTTGGCTTGCAGTCTTGCAGCCCCACGTCCCATCCCCTCCCATTCCTGACAAACCCCCTTTTCTTCCAACTAGTGCCTCTCCTACTTTTATATTCTCTACAGTGACTCTTGATCATGAGTACAATACTCCAGCAGATTCTTTGAGAATTTTCTAGAAAATCATCAAAATGGAGAGTATAGTTTGGAGAATTCCCCCAACTTGACAGTGATGCCACAAATGAAGGTGGACATTTGTGGGCTATGTTCCTTAAGTTTGCAGCTGTCTGGGTCTTCCCAGATAGACAAGGAGTGTTACTAGTTATGAGGAGCCTGGATGACCATGGTGCAGATCCATAAGGATATATGTCCAGTTTAGAGCAGAGCTTAGCTGACTCAGGAAGAATTATCTCAAGGAAAACATGAGTATATATCAGATGGATAGTCAGACACTAGAATATGTTTCAAAAGTCTATTTTTAACCTTATCTTAGTAATGTTAAAAAAAAAAAAAAGAAAGAATGATCAGAAACTCCAGGTAAATTAAATCACCTCACAGGGATATCATCTTTTCAGCACAAAATAATTTTTTTTTTTTAAGATTTATTTATTTATTTTATTTATGAGTACACTGTCGCTGTCTTCGGACACACCAGAAGAGGGCATCCAATCTCATTACGGATGGTTGTGAGCCACCATGTGGTTGCTGGGATTTGAACTCACGACCTCTGGAAGAGCAGTCAGTGCTCTTAACCGCTGAGCCATCTCTCCAGCCCACAAAATAATTTAAAACATGATTTTTTTTAATCAGTTGGTAAACTGTAAGAGGAGACTCTATTTAACCTCAGTGCCTATGTTTTATCTTTGACTGACATGAGAATCATAAGATCAGAATCTTAAGAGAATGTAATTATTAGTACTTTGGTTCTACCATAAACAACTTGATTAGTCATAATAATGCAACTTTGTTCATTGACTATCAACTGCTAACATACTCATGCACAACATCTTAATTGTGATCAAGAGCCAAGTGTGAGGTCTTGTAGCTTTGATCAAGCTCTAGCTGATAGATCTGGGGAGATGGAAGTCAGGTAGGAGGGAGCAAGCGATAGTGAAGTACAACTAACTATCCTCATTTTACAAAAATGGGAGGTCAAAGAATCTGACCAAAAGCTTAAATATTGTCAAAAAGTGGTCCAGCTGAGAGATGCAGAAGATATTTTTAAAAAAAAAAAGGAGGATGATGTAATTCAATTTACATGTAAATAAAAATATAAAGTCTAAATAGACTATAGACTCTTTACATGAAAATAATGTAAAAAAATTTCATGTTCTGTATAAAAATTGATTTTATAAAAATCAATTATTGTTATTTTTTTAGTATGCTGAATATCATGAAGCACTGGCCTTAGCCAGGTGTGGTGGCTTACACCTGTAATTCCAACCTTCTGAAGGATGAGGGAGGAGGATCATGAATTCAAGGCCAGAGTAGGTTACAAAGCATGCTACTGTCTTAAAAGACAAACAACAAACAAAAAAGAAACAGTGTTCTTAACATTAAAGGCTGTGGGCTCGGTTATAATAAAGGTAAGAACATTAAAAATGAAATAGCAAAATGGTATGCCACAGATCTGAAGGAATTTGAAATATACATCCTATAGCTGATTGTATAACCAACAAATGGTTTGTATCTAGACTTTTGAAGAACTCACGAAACTCAATAAAAAAACCGTAATACTCAATGGAGAAGATAGGTAAATAGACTCACCAGCTACAAACAGAGTATGCTGGGCTAGAGAGTTGGCTAAGTAGCTAAGAGCTCCTTTTGCTCCTCTAGAGGACCCAGATTTGATTCTCAGTGCTTATATATAAGTTAACATCTGTCTGTAATTCCAGTCTCAGGGGACACAATTCTGGCTTCTGAAAGCATCTAGCTTGCACGTGGTGTACAGACATGCATATATGCAGGCACAACACCCATACAGATAAAAAAAAATGACAGCAGTAAAGCAATACACGCACAAACACGCACATACCAAACAAAAACACAAAGCCAGGCAATGTTAAATTAATAAATAAACGTGATATATTACCCACCACAGAAATTAACATTAAAATTGCAAAGAGTGCCTGAAATTAAATATGCACTAAAATGCTAAGAGTTGCCAAGGGAATAGGGTGCCAGCCCCCTCCACCCCTGCTCTGCCCCTATACACTGCTAGTGGGAATGGAAACTGGCTTAACCAATTTGGAAAGCAATTTGGCATATCTGCTAAAAATAAAGATAATCTGTTTTAAATAATAAAGATTCTTTCCAGTTTCAGTAAAATATAACAAACCTTATGACTTCATTCAAAATAGACTCAAGAATAAACAAAGTGTTCACTGGTGGGAAAAGAAGACTAAATTGTGGTGTGATTCTGCATTTGGGTTTCTATGTAGCAATGAGCACAGCTTATAGAACTATATGCTCCAATACAAGTGAACCTCACAGATATAATGCCAAGCTAAGAAAAGTCCAATGCATGGGCTCGGAAGATGGCTTGGTGATGGTTTGGTGATGGGTACAAGCACTGGCCACAGAATCCTGGTGATTTGAGTAACTGTTTTCCATTCCTGGGGCTTGTTCCCTCTCCCTCTCCCTCCCCCTCCCCTCCCCTCCCCTCTCTTCCCCTTCCCCTCCCCCCTTCCCTTCCCTTCCCTTCCCCTCTCCCTCCCTCCCCTCCCCTCTCTGGGGTCCCTAGGCCTTTGACAAGGCCAGGCCATGAGGTACTCTGTCTCTTGGACATGGTGGGGGGGGGGGGGAGGAGGGAGCATGAAAGAGCTGAAAACAGAGTTGGGAGCCTGAGGGCTTTATGTAGCCCAGGGCTGGAGTGGGGAGGGAGGGGATCTCTGACTAGTCCCATGGTGATTGTTGTTGGCTTGACAGTGCAAGCTTGGTGGTGGTTGTGGCTGGGAGTGCAGAGAGGTCTTCTACAGTAGGCTAGGCTATAGCTCTGTAGGTGAAGGCCTTCTCCATGGCTCCCCATGGTGGATCCCAATGAAAAGAGACAGTCTGTGGTTCCAAACTGTTTATTGTCATGTTGGAAAATAGATGTATAAAACCATACCTCACTTCTCAGGGTTGGCCTGAGATTAAATACCTTTTGCGGAGAGGAATGTCTGGGAAGGGAATCTTAGGCCTCTAGGTACCTCATTAGCATGGAGATCTTTGTTTTGAGCTTACATGACCACAGGTCACATCTTTTTTCCTATTGTCTTAGTCTGAGATGTTAAGGATGTCTCATCTACATGTGGAAGGGTTTGGGGGGACTACCCTTACATGACTGATAGCCACAAATCTCTGGCGGGGGGGGGGGTGGGGGCTGCAGCTATGTAATAGAAGCCTGGTACTGGGAGTAGGTGAAGTTCTTACCATCTTCAGGGTCTCCGTGGCTCCAAGCTTTTAGCTTGACTGAGAACCAGGCTTCCTCTCACTATCCCACATCTGAAACCCTTAACCCAAAAGTTTTCAAGCTTTGTTTAAATGCTTATTCTCCCTAACAGGAACACCTAAAACAATGTTTGTGCCTTTCAACCCCAAATTTTCAAGCTTTTAGCTCGATAGAGGACCAGGCTTCTTCTCAGGATCCATTGCCAACAAGAACCAATTGGGGAACAGGATCTTAGTTAGCATCAGAACCATCCCTACATTTAAATTTTTAAGATTTCTTTTCTTTTTCTTTTTTCTTTTCTTTTTTTCTTTTTGTTTTTGGTTTTTTCGAAACAGGGTTTCTCTGTGTAGCCCTGGCTGTCCTGGAACTCACTCTGTAGACCAGACTGGCCTCGAACTCAGAAATCCGCCTGCCTCTGCCTCCCAAGTGCTGGGATCAAAGGCGTGTGCCACCACCGCCCGTCTTATTTTATTTTCATATTTGTGTATGCATGTGTGTTTATGTGGAGGTATGTGCACATGAATGTGGTTACCTGTGGAAGCCATAATAGGGGAACAGAATCACAGATGCTTGTGGGCAGCCAGATACAGTGCTGGGAAGCAAGAGTAGCACGGGCTCATTACCACCAATCTGTCTGTCTCTTCATTCCTTAAATGTAATTGGTGTTATAGGCAAAGAAACTTAACACTGTTTTTCAGAGTCACATATGTATGGTGGAGATTGGAGTAGGGGTTGCATCTGATATGACACTGTTCCATAGAGATTTATCTTGTTTAGATTTTTGCCAGGTTCACAAACAAGTCTAGAGGCATCTAGCGTCTCGATTAAGAAAGGCCCCACATCAAACTGCCTGTAGACATGTCTGTGGGGGCATTTTCTTGACTGATGGTTGACATGAGAGAGTCTAGGTCACTGGGAGCAGTGCTGTCCCTGGGCAGATGGTCTTAGATGACATAAAAAAGGACATTAGGCAAACCATGGGGAACACTCCAGTAAATGCGATTCCTCTATGGTTCTGCCCTAGTTTCAGCCTCAACATTACAACTCTGCTTGAGTTCCTGCTCTGACCTCCCTTAGTGATGGGCCTGAGAGTTGTAAGGTGAAGTATATCCTGTTCTCCCCAAGCTGCTTTTGGTCATAGTCTTCATCACAGCAATAGAAATCAAGTCAAGAAAGAGTATACGTGCTTAGTACATGCAGATGAAGGGGCTAGGCTTCTCAGAGCATTATTTGAAGAGATGGTGTATGCGTAACTAAAACCTAATAGGATTTCTGACTGTAGTCTCTCCTATGCTTGCCTGCCTCATTTGTTAGGGAAGCTGAAGGTGGAAAGTAATCCTTCTTCGAACTGCTTCATGCTAAGTGAGTAGGGCAGAAACAGTCTCTCCGATTCTATTCCTAAAGCTGTTATATCTCCTGGGGCCCTATTGGAGAATATCCATAACATTTCTCAGCTTGCTCATTCAGGGTTGAACAGATGTCTCCCTTTGCCATGATCACATGACAGTTTTTTTTCTGTTCCAGATGGCAGCTGTTGTTGAAGGACAGTTTGGAAATTGACCTGTTGGTTCTGAAAAACAAAAACAAAAATAAAAACAAACAAAAACACTGCTACCATGGTAAGGAGTGCCGACAGTGTCCAGCTTGTCCAGCCTGGGACCAAAAGACTGTTATCCATATTAGCAGTCACATCAGCCCCTTGGAGGGATTGCTGATATGCCACTGGATTTCTCAAGACTTATGGATTAAAAACAGCATTCATCCTGGAAACATATGCAAGTTCTCTCTTGTTCTGCAATGAATAGGTCTAAGACTCTCCTATTTTGGAGGACTGCTCCTGCCAGGAAGTGTAGTTGATACTGACTTTGGGCTAGCTTCTTCAGTGTTTTGCATGGTCCTGGTAGCTTCTTTTCACCATTGCTTTTGGACATACTGGTTCCCCTCCCACCTACCAGCTACCAAGATAACTTCCTCAAGCAAGCTACTAAGATCCATTATCTATGAAATCAGAGGTGCTACTTGCCTGTGAACATGAATGTTTTGTGTGCTGGGAGCAGCAAGAAGACATTTTCTCAGGCCACAGAAATATTTGCTGCTACATAGTCAGGCAAGCAAGTGCCCCTCTGAAATGTGATAATATGAAAAAGACTGATTGACTATAAATCTAGTAGAGGTCTTATGAATCAGGCATCTTGGATTTGAAGTGTAAGATGTAAGGGAAGGTCCTCTCAGGATCCGTGGGTGACCAATGATTTTGAGGCCAATAAGCAGAGTTTCAGGTAGCAAGTTGAGTGCATTCTTTCAGGTTTAGCTTAGGGTCACTTCTTATACTGACAGATTGGTATCAGGCCAAGGGGAAATTCTAGGTCATTTGAGCTAGATTTGATTGTCTAGCCTTTGAAAATATGAAGCACCTCTTTTAGGATTCGGTGGGAACCAAGAGAACTTGTGATTCTATTTAGTGATGGGGAAACAATTATCTTTATAGTAGATTTTTATAAGATGGAAGTTCGAACTGGTCAGGGATGGGTCTTCCCCAGGAGAAAGTTGAGCTGACCTGGCCCTAAGATGTCAAGAGAAGTAGCTGGAGCAGGGAGCAATATAAAAGAGAAAGTTCACCAAAGGATCTAGTTCAGAGTCTCTAAGTGCAAGTCCTGAGCAGTAGTTACCCAGCTGAGGGCTTAGACAAACAAGAAGAATCTGTAGAAGCTGTTCAACAGGCTGCCAATGCAGGGATCAGAACCCACCTTTGTGTAGGAAGAAAGGGAATTTAATAGTTCAGCCTCAGGCTAGATGTGTGAATTAGAGCCTATGATAAGGAAAACATCAACACTTTGGGTTAATTCAGAAATGGACCATTCATCAATGTCTGTGATGTAGAGGCTAGTGTGTTTCAAGGACTGAAACCAAGTGTTTACTTATAAATATACCTCTGCTAGAGCTGGGTTCTGTGCCTGTGCTGGATGTACATCATCCTTTCTGAGCGTAGTGAGATATAACCATCAGGGTTTAGTGAAATTTAAAGGAGTTTCAGGTTGATGAATCAAGTGATCAATACCAGGTTACCCAGGAAGCTGTGCCCCACCCCTTTATTGAAAACATATTCTTTTTCTCATATAATATATCCTGATTATGAATTCCCCTCCCTCTATTCTTCTAGTTCCTCTCCACTTCCCTTCCCATCTGGACCCACTCCTTTTCTGTCTCTTAATAAAAGCAGGTTTCAAGCAGGTTGGGTTTTTGTTTTGTTTTGTTTTGTTTTTGGCACATGGCTTTAATTCCAGCACTCAGGAAGCGGAGGCAGGTGGGTCTCAGGGTCCAAGGACAGCCAGAGTTATACAAAGAAACGCTGTCTTGAAATGAAATAAAAGAAAAAAAAGAAAAAGAAGGAAGGTGGGGAGGAAGGAAGGAAGGAAGGAAGGAAGGAAGGAAGGAAGGAAGGAAGGAGAAAGAAAACAGTCTTCTAAGGGATAATACTAAAATAAAAATAAAGTATAATAAGATAAGATAAAATAAAACTAATATATCTGAATTGAACAAAACAAAGGGAAGGAAAAGAGCCCAAGAGAAGCAGAGATATTGCATAACAGGACTCCAAAAATTGGAAGCTATAATATGTATACAAAGGACCTCTAGGCTAAAAGAAAGAAGAAATTATATATAATTACTAATATATATGTATATATTATTATACATATATTAATATATGTGTTGTACATATATTAATATATATGTATATATTATATATAATTACATATATATGTGTAGAGACTCTTGTGCAATGTATGGGAGCATTACCTGTCAATAAAATGCTGTTGGTCTATTAGCTTAGGCAGGAAATAGGAAGGTTAAAGTTCTAGAACAAAGAAAGAATTTCTGAGATAGAGTCAGGCATGGAAGATTTGCCCTAATCTCAGAGTAAGATGGTCACATGAACCTGAGGAGAGGTATCCAACCATGCAGAGAGACTTAAAATAGAATAAACAGTATAACTGAGCTACAAGTCAGTGGGAACAAGCCAGAGCTTATGGCCTAGGCAATTATTCATAAACAATTCAGTCCTAGAGTCATTAATTCCAGGAACTTGAGCATGGGTGGAAAAGCTTGTGGTTGCATATATATTAAAATAAAATTCAATAAAAAGAAAACCCCCTGGTGTGACATTAGAAGACAAAGAACTTCCAAAGATGCCATTGGGTTCATCTTCTTGTTGGCACTCTTCTACTGGACATGTAGCCTAAATTTTCTCCAGTGGGACTACCTTGGAAAAAACTAAATTTTCTTTTTTAGGTGTTTATCAACTGGGATTGATTCTGGATTAAGGATAGGGGGCATGTGTCCACTTCTTTTAGCTCTAGGACCCCTTCTGGTGCTGACTTGTGCAGGTCAGCCTCTGACTGTGAGTTCATATGTGCAGTAACTTTTTGATTTAGAGGGCTTTGTTTTCTTGGTGTTCTCCACTCCCTCTGGCTCCTACACTCTTCATGCTTTCTCTTCTGCTGCAGTCCCTGATCCCTGAGGGAAGGAGTTGATAAAATATCTCCTTTAAGGTTGAATATTGCAAGGTCTATTACCCTCTGAATGATGTCTGGCTAAGGGTCTCTGTATTGTTCCTATCTGTTGCAGGATGAAGCTTCTCTGATGATCGCAGAGCAAGGCATTGATCTATAACAGAATATCATTAGGAGTTGTTTTATTGCTACTTTTTAATTTTTGTTAGAGCAGAGTAGTATTTGGGCTTACCCTAGGTCTCTGGGCTATCCAGTCTCAGATTCTTAACCACCTGTGAATTATAAAATATGGGGTTCCATCTCATGGAATGAACCTTCTGTCAAATCAAATATTGGTTGGTTACTCCCACAAGCTTTGTGCCACTGTTGCCCTAGCTTGTCTTGTAGGCAGGAGACTATTGTAGATCAAAGAGTTTGTGGCTGGGATGTGTTTATGTTTCTAATTTGGTAGTATGCAGAGTTCCTGCCTGTACCAAATACAGCCCCTTCATCCATTCACACTAAGTGTTCTGTTTCTCCATCCTAGGGCAAACTATCTGTTATTACCCCCAGCCCCTTATTCTGTATCTAATTTCTGTGGTTCTATGGACTGTAACTTGGTTATCACTGAGTTAATAGTTAATTGCCACTTATAAACAAATACATACCATATTTGTCTTTCTGGGTCTGGGATACCTCACTTAGAATGATTTTTTTCTAGTGCCATTCATTTACCTGTGTATTTCAGAATGTCATTTTTAAATGGTTGAGTCATCATGTAAATATATCACATTTTCTTTGTCCATTCATCTATTGACAGTCATCTGGTCTGTTTCCAGTTTCTGGCTGTTATAGAATGAGCAGCAAGGAACATGGTTGAGCAAGTGTCCGTCCTTATGGTAGGATGAAACATCCTTTGGGTATATGCCCAAGAATGGTATAGCTAGATCTTGAGATATAGCTATTCCAGTATTCCTGAGGAATTGCAATACTGATTTCCATAGCAGCTGTAGAAGTTTACATTCCTGTTAGCAATGGATGAGTGTTGCCCTCATTGCGCATCCTCTACAGCATGAGCTGTCTCTTGATTTATTGATCTTAGCCATTCTGACAGGTGTAAGATGAAATCTCAAGGTAGTTTCGATTGTATTCACCGATGCAAGTGTTTTTCACCTATCTGAGTTTTGCCTTTTGAGAATTCTCTGTTTAGATCTATACTTCATTTTTTTTACAATTGGGTTATTTGTATTCTCCATATCCAGTTTTTACAGTTTATAATATACTTTGGTGGATATTAGCCTTCTATCAGATGTGTAGTTGGTAAAAAAAAATATTTTCTCATTCTTTAGGCTGCTGCTTTGTCTGAATGATGCTGTTCTTTGCCAATATAGAAGCTTTTCAGTTTCATGAGAGCCCATGTATTAATTGTTGATTACCTGTGCTAGGAGTGTCCTGTTCAGAAAACCTTTTCTGTGCTAATGATTTCAAGAATATTCCTGATTTTCTCTTCAGTGTTCAGGTTTTATCAGTTCAGCATATCTGGTTTTATATTGAGGTATTAGATCCATTTGGCATTGAGATTTGTGCAGGGTGATAAGTATATATCTATTTTCATTCTTTCTTATGTAGACATCCAATCTGACCAGCACCATTTGTTGAAGATATTTTGTAAGTGTGTATTTCTGGTTTCTTTATAAAAATCAGGTGTCGGGCTGGAGAGATGGCTCAGCAGTTAAGAGCACTGACTGCTCTTGCAGAGGTCCTGAGTTCAAATCCCAGCAACCACATGGTGGCTCACAACCATCTGTAATGAGATTGGATGCCCTCTTCTGGTGTGTCTGAAGACAGCTACAGTGTACTCATCAATAAAGTAAACTAAATAAATATTTAAAAAAAAAAATCAGGTGTCCATAGGTGTGTAGATTTATGACTGGCTCTTCAGTTTGATTCCACTGGTTGACATCTCTGTGTTTGGTCCAATGCCATGCTGTTTTTATTACTATAGCTCTACAGCACAACTTGCAACTGAGTCTAGTAATATTTTCTTCAGTTCTTTTATTATTTGATTATTTGAATTATCCTGGTTTTTGTTGTTGTTTTTGTTTGTTTGCTTGTTGTTGTTGTGTGTGTGTGCTTGAGCACTTCCATATAAAGCTGATGTCTCCATCATTTAATTTGTGCATTGCTTTTGGTAAGATGGCCATTTTTACTGTATCAGTCCTACTGATCCATGAGCATAAGAAATCTTTCTACCTTTTGATATTTTCTTCAATTTCTTTCTTCCATGTCTTAAAGCCTTTATTATAAGTCTCATTTGCTAGGCTAGAGTTATCCTAAGATATTTTCTATTATTTGATGCTATTGCAAAAGGTATCATTTCCATGATATCTTTCTCAGTCCATTTGTCACTTGTATATAGGAGTTAATTTTGTATATAGCTACTGTGCAGAAAGTGTTTATCAGCTGTAGGAATTCCCTGGAGGAATTTTTAGGGTCACTTACTGACATCTACAATTATGTACACATCATCTACAAATAAAGATATATGACTTCTTTTCCAATTTATATTCTCTTGATCTCCTTCAGTTGTTTTATTTCTCTATCTAAGCTCTCAAATCCTATGAATGTATTGTAGGTATGGAGACAGCAGACAATCTTGTTTTGTTTCTGACTTTAGTCGAATTGCTTTGAGCTTCTCTCTAAAGTTGATGTTGGCTCTGGCCTTGTAAACTGCCTTTATTATGTTTAGGTATGTCCCTTGTATCTCTAATCTCTCCAGGAGTTTTATCACGAAGGGGTGTTGGATTTTGTCAAAAGCCTTTTCTGCATAGAATGGCATAATCATATAGTTTTTCTCTTTCCATTTGTTTATATGATAGATTACATTTATTGATTTAAGTATACTGAACCATCCCTGCATCTCTGGGATGAAGTCTACTTGATCATGCTGAATAATCTTTTTGATGTGTTCTTGGATTCAAGTTGCAATTTTTTTTTTTTTTTGAGAATTGTTGACTATCTTGTTCATAAAGGGAAATTGATCTGTAATTCTCTTTCTTTGTTGGTCTTTATGTGCTTTGAATATCCAGGTAACTCTGGCCTAGTAAGAGAATTTGTTAATGTTCCTTCTGTTTCTATTTTGTGGAGTAACTTGAAGAGTATTGTCATTACCTTTTCATTGAAAATCTGTCACAATTCCATGCTAATATTATCTGGCCCTAGGCTTTCTTTGGTTGGAAGACTTAATTACTGCTTTAGTTCATTGGTGGTTATAGGTCTATTTAAAGTGCTTATCTTGATGTTACTTTGGTAAATGGTATTGTTGGACTCTAAGATTTAAAACCAGGGGATGTGCTCCCTAGAAACACTCATGGATGGGATTTGCTGCAATAACATGAGGTTTATTGATGAATTGATAAAAGCCAGTGCACTGGGCTTCCCTTGCGTGCAAGCAAGAAGAGAACCCCGAGTTGGAGCTGAGAACAATTTTTATACAGTTTAAGGGGTGAACTAGAGAAACAATGACTAGGCACAGTCATGATTGACAGAACAGTGTGGCCTTTAAACTGGTCTTTGGGGAATGAGGTGGCAAGGACCTCCCTTGTCTGTAGTGGCAAGGATTGGTCTGTCCTGTGGGATGTGTCTACTTGCTCTGGGCCTTTCTTATCCACAGGTGGGTTCCCTCCCCTGTGGTCTTATCCTCCTCTGAATGTTAATCCGGCAACTGTCCTCTGGCTAAGGAATGTGCTCCTCCCAGGATGTGTCCTGGGGCAGCTAAGTTTTAAGTTTAAGCGAATTCCTACAGTATGTATCAAAAATATTACTTGCTTCTTTTAGATTTTCCAATTTGGTTGAGTACAGGATTTTAAAGTATGCTCTTATGTTTCTCTGAATTTCCTTGGTTTCTGTTATGTTCCCCTTTTCATTTCTAATTTTGTTAATTTGAATATTCTCTCTCTTCTTTTTAGTTAGTTTGGATAAGGGTTTGTCAATCTTATTGATTTTCTCCAAGAAACAACCATTTGTTTCATTGCTTCTTGTATTCTTTTCTTGTTGTTGTTGTTTTTATTTTATTAATTTCTGCTCTGAGTTATCCCTGAGTTTAACTATTTCCTACTGTCTAATCTTTTTGAATGTGATTTATTCTTTTTGCTCCAGAGCTTTACAATGTGCTATTAAGTTTCTATGTGCTATCTCTTCTGTTTTTTTTTTTGTTTTGTTTTTTTGTTTTTTTTTTTAATGTAGGCACTTGATGCTATGAACTTGCCTCTTAGAACCACCTGCATTGTGTCCCTAAAATTTGCATATGTTTTATATTCATTTTCATTGAATTCTGGGAAGTCTTTAATTTTTTTTTTTTTGTTCTTGACCCAATTTTCAATTGGCAATGAATTGGTGAGTTTGCATGAGTTTGTAAGCTTTCTGTTTTCTTTTGTTGTTGTTAATATTTAGTTTTAATCTGTGATGGTCAAAAAGGATTCAGGGTGTTATTTAAATATTCTTGTATGTGTTGAGACTTGTTTTGTGTCTGAGCATGTGGTCAGTTTTGGAGACAATTCCATGAGGTACTGAGAAGAACGTATATTCTTTTGTGTTTGGGTGAAATGTTCCATTAATATCTGGTGGGTTCATTTGGTTTATTGCCAATTAGCACCAGCATTTCTATGTTATGTGTTATGTATTTCTATGTGTTTGATATACTTATTGGTGAGAGTTGCATATTGAAGTTTCCTTTTATCAGTGCGTAAAGGGCAGTATGTGATTTAAACTATAGTAGTGTTTCCTTTATTAACTTAGGCGTCCTTTTGTTTAAAACACAGATATTAAGAATTGCAGCCATGAACATACCTTTAATCCTAGTACTCTGGAGGGAGAGGCAGGTAGAATTCTAAGAGTTCAAGGCCAGCCTGGACTACACAGTGAGTTCCAATCAATCAGGGCTACATTGTTAGACCCTGTTTTGAAACAAAACAAAAAACAAGCAAACAAACAAACAAAAAAGAATTACAATGTTCTTTTGGTGGATTTTCCTTAGTATAGTATGTAGTGCCCCTCCCTATCTCTTCTTGTGAGAAAACTCTGTTGCTAAAGTTGAAGTCTGACATTACTGGGAGGCTGAGCTCTGTGTAAAATAGCAGACTCCCTTGGCCAGTGAGGCTTTCTCTTCCCAACCTGGGGGATCCTTGACCCCACACCCTCTACTTGCAGAATGTCACATAGCCTTGGTTAGACTACAGGTTCAGCCTCATTTCTCTGAAACGAACCAGTTCAGCTAGAACCTGGTATTCCTGAAATGCCTCCCCATGCTAAAGAGGTACATTGGTACCTTAGCCTTCAGCCTTTGCCCACTCTGGACATTCCTACCCCCTAACCCAAAAGTATACAACCTAAGTAAGGCATCTGTGTCTCTGAAGATGGTCTTGGTTCACAGGGCCTTCAAATCCCCAATCTGTCGTCTCTTTTCTATTTGCCCTGGTGCACCAATTACCAGCTGACAATTTCTGGAGGAAGGGAGGGTCACACTTCTGATTAGTTTTGGCTTGAAGTCTTTTTTCTCAGATATTAAACAGCTATGCCAGCTTGCTTCTTAGGTCCACTTGCCTAAAATATCTTTTTCCTCTTTTTCTATCTCTTTACCCTGAGGTAATGTCTATCCTTGATGTTAAGGTGTGTTTCTTGGATGTAGCAGCAGGATGGATCCTGTTTTAGCTTCCTTTCTGTTAGTTTGTGTCTTTTTATTGGGGAATCGAGATCAATGTGGCTATGACTTGGAGCTGAGAAGCCTTTATTCATCCACCAATCATTTTTTTTCCCACCAGTAAGTACCTGTATTGGCTGGCTTTGTGTGTCTTCTTGATACAAGCTGGAGTTATCACTGAGAAAGGAGCCTACCTTGAGGAAATGCCTCCATGAGATCCAGCTGTAAGGCATTTTCTCAATTAGTGATCAAGGGTCTGAGGGCCCCTTGTGGGTGGTGCCATCCCTGGGCTGGTTACCATGGGTTCTATAAGAAAACAAGCTGGGCAAGCCAGGGAAAGCAAGCCAGTAAGTAATATCCTTCCATGGCCTCTGCATCAGCTCCTGCTTCCTGACCTGCTTGAGTTCCAGTCCTGGCTTCCTTCGGTGATGAACAGCAATGTGGAAGTGTTATCTAAATAACAGTAGTAACTAATAAAAATAGCAATGATATTATACTCCCTAAAATTTGAAAAATATAGACAAGTCATGTAATGAGACCCACATTTCTTCAGCCACCAGAAGTTAACATTTAAATTGATGCCGGGCGGTGGTGGCTCACGCCTTTAATCCCAGCACTTGGGAGGCAGAGGCAGGTGGATTTCTGAGTTCTAGGCCAGCCTGGTCTACAGAGTGGGTTCCAGGACAGCCTAAGGCTACACAGAGAAACCCTGTTTTGAAAAACCAAAACCAAAACCAAAAAAAAAAAAACCCCAAAAAACCCAAAAAGCAAAAAAAAAAAGACCATTTAAATTGACACTTGTAAGTAAATAAGAGTCAAGCCAAGCTATCAAAGTGCTGTCCTCTAGGCTATGATTTTCTTCCTTCCTTCCTTCTTTTTTCTTTTTGAGATAGAGTCTTATATAGCTCAAAATAAATTGGGACTAGCATCAATCCTCCTGCCTCAACCTCTTAAATACTATAATAATAAGCATGTGCTATCATGTATGGCTCAAATTAAGCACATTTAAAGCACACTAAGAAACCACATAAAAAAGATTTCAAGTAGGGAAGTTATCTATTTTTTTAATGGCATGTCTGCTTTTACACTATTTATTTATTTTAAGGAAAATGCTCTGAAAAAGGCATGCAGGTTTTCATTCTAGATTACTGAGTAACAACAACAACAGCAGCAACAACGAGATTTAAGCCGTTAAGATAGTGTATGTCTGTGCCTTCAGCACTTAGAAACTGGAGGCAGGAGTATCACTGCAAGTTCAAGATTAGCTTGGGCTACATAGATAGTCCCAGGTCAGTTGGGAATACATAGTAAATTCTGTCTCAAGGAGAGACCTCTCCATAAATGCTTTAGAAGTGGTCATGGCATTGAATGCTGTTGGCAAAGCTGTGCTGGTTATCTGGTTATTTATACCTACCAAATTATATAATCACATGATAAAATGAAGTAGTAAATGGGCCAATTCAGTGTTAAACAGAGTTGTAACTTTTGAATTTGTAAATTGAGGCTCTACCATGTTAAAGTAACTGCTGAAGCTGGAAGGGATTAAAGTCCAAGATCTAATAATAAAGCTGTGTGTGTGTGTGCGTGTGTGTGTGTGTGTGTGTACTTCTGATTATGTGTGTCTATGTATGTGGTAGGTGTGTGTTTGAGGGTTTTATGTGTATATGTGTGTGAGTGTGTGTGCACGTGTGTATGTATGTGTGTGTATGAGTATGTGTTTATGGGTTTATGTATATATGTTTGAGTGTGTATATCTATGTATGATATACATAGTGTGGCAGATTTTTACTGCATAGGTCAGTCTTAAACTGGTCATTTTCTTCTGTCTGCCTGTACTTCTTCAGTCCTTGGATTATAGGCACATGCCACTACACCAGATTAAAATCATAAATATTTATACAGGAGGAAATAAGTTTCATCTTATTTCAACTTAGTAGTTCTTTTTACTTTCTAGCTAACACAGGAAAAATAAATACAATTTTCCCCCGGGGAATGTGTTATTTATGCCAAGGCAGTTAAAGAGCACATCAATTAATTATTCTTGTAAATCCAAGCAGTTTGCTCTCTCTGCACTGTTAAGCTTGCTTTTGAAGGAATGTGTGTTGAGACATCTGGAATCTTTGCCTTTAGAGTTTGGAACTATTTTGGTCTCATTTCCATCTACCATTCCTTATCCATCTGCTCACCAGTGTACTTCTGAGTATGGATAATAAGAATAATAAGGTCACCCATGTGTCCCTCTCACTTCTGGCAAATGACTTTGTTGTTGGTTCGTTTCTTTGGCCTTGTGACCTCCCCTCTGTTCCTGGTCACACTTTGAGTGAGGCATATTTCTGAAGAACAGGAAGCCTTGATTGATTATGTCTTCCTCCCCAAGAAGGCTGCATTTCAGGAATGAGATTAAGCGAACAGTTATAGGTGTAAGATCAGCCAATCTGTTTTTAAAACGGGTTTGGCAAAAAACCAGTGTCAGGCATCAAGCTTAACCTATGTGTCCTTTGACATCAGCTCTGTGTCCCTACTGTGTCTGCTTGGTGACCCTGTTTACAATACATCTTGAGCCTTCTCATGTGGCAATGTTCTTGGTAAACAGTCTAGCCAGGAAAAGGACAAGCTGAACTTGGTTGGCAAAGGTACACCTTATGTCTGCTAGGGGAATAGTTGGCAAGTCTTGAGCCATCCCTTAGATGCCCATGTGTGCACAACTCAGGCTTAAGGTGACACACACTGACTCATCTCCTCAGAGGCTGTTTTTCTCTCTTACAGAGCTGGCAGCCAGCCCCCAGTCTCAGAAATGGGAGATTTCTTGAACTAATTTGGACAAGTAGGCTGTGTTTTTTTAGACCACAAAGCACTAATGCTCTGTCCAGACAGAACTGCCAATTATCTATGAACTTCTCTATTCAGGAAAAGAGTTCAAAAAAAAAAACAGATCTTTTTATTAGTCTGTTTTACACAGAAGCCTGCAGGAAAGTTGCATGTCTCTTTCTTTGTTTCTTCTAAAGTAGAAAGGAGTTATTAAAAGAATGACCTGGTTATCTTGATATGATTGTCTTGATAAAGAAAATGCTATTGTTGAAATTTATTTCTGAAAAATTGCCTCGGATTTGTGCATAACCTGGACAGTGTAAACTTTGGAAGTAAGTTTTAGATTATAGGACTGGAAGGTATGGACCCGGTCCTTCATTTCCCCATGTTGTGATTTCCCTAAATGCTAAGGGAGAAGGAAAACAGTTACTTTTCTCATAGAGGAGCACAAAACACAGCAGATGCTCTGGGGACACAAATCAACTCAAGAATGCTCGTTTGCGTGCAAGGCTGAGGCGAACCATGGTTCGTTCAGTGGCCTTCTTTACAGATGTCTCCTTCTTGTGGATAACTTTCTTTTAAATCTAGAGATTTAAAAGAAAAAGAAAGGTTTTTGGTAATTTATACTCAGCTAACCAGAAAAATTAATCTAGATTTCATTTAAAAAACAAAAAACCAAAAAAGAAAACAATTTTCTGTTTTCTTTCTCCTTCATTATTTCTGTGCTTCCCTTCCTCTTTCCTTTCTTTCTCTTTTCCTCATTTCCCATCTTGACTTTGTACACGCGAGTCATACACTCTACCCTCATCCTCATCTCTAGGCCCAGGCCTCCATTTTGTTTGTTTGTTTGTTTGTTTCTGTCTTGATGTGAAATGGGAGACTTCTCTGAGACTGACCTGGGAGAATGACTTGTAGGTCAATGGCAAACACTGAGGGGAAAAGACTTTAACATTCCATAAAAATCTTTAAAGAGATTATGTAAGTAAATAAGTAAGTAAGGACAAACAAAACTTAGGATCTTCATAGGGGCAGGAGATCCTGTCCTGTCTCTTTGGGGGACGTCTCTTACATTTGCACCATGCTGTTAAGGGTCACATTGAGTGTCAACCTAGGAACCTACCTGTGTGTCATGGACTGGGAACTCACAGTGAGTAAGAAACATTTTTTTTCTAGCCAAGGTTTTCACCTCCCTCTCATGGGAAGAAAAATATATCCAAATAATCACAGTGCTACAAGGTAAGTGTTAGGTTTGAAACAGACACATTTGCTCTGGTTACAACACCTGGGGTGTTTGAGAGTGAAGCAGGAACAAGTGTGTTTGGTCTTGAAGATTGAGAAGAGGCTGCTGGGGGGGGGGGGGCAAGGCAAAACTCCAGCAGGCACATCGAAGAGGTGTCAGCAGTTTACAAAGAACATTTCACGATGACAGAGTGTTTGAAAGTTAGACAGCTCCTGGTTGGTAACCCTACAGTGTGAATGATTTGGGCTATATTACTTAGACCCTCTGAACCAGAGTTTCTGTATCTGTAATGCAGGGCATTATTATCAGTCTTGGAGAACTGTTGAAAGGACAAACTAATGAGTGCAAAGGGCTTGGAGCAGTACAGGGGGGAGAGCAGGAGTTCATCAGATGGCTGCTGGGACTTGATGGCGACTTAAACAGCTATTGCTCTGAGATGGTATATTGTTCAGAATACCAGGGCTTATACTGAGAGGGGCATTGTAATTCATCATCTTAAGTATGAATAAATCAACTTCTCCCTTTACAGATAACATGCCCTTTTAGTGTGTATGTGAATGTGCATGCATGTGTGCTTGTGTGTGTGTTGTGTTGTATGTATGTGTGATGTGTGCGTGTGCATGTGCGTGTGTGTGTGTGTGTGTGTGTGTGTGTGTGTGTGTGAAGGAGGGGTACAATTTCAAACAGGGACATTCTGAATTCTAGGCATTCTACTCTTAGGTACAACCCAGCACTGTTAAACCATCTTGGTAAATCATGCGTAAAATGGAAATAACACTTCCTTGCAGAGTTGTTCTGAGGGCTAGAGTTAATTTCAAACATAGTTCTAGTCGTGGTACATAATGCACAGCAATTGTTCTAACTGATGATAATACAGCACTTCTGGAAGCCAGTACTTATGTGTAATGCTCTTACACTTGTATTGAAGGCAATGTGAAATATGTTGTTGTTTGTTTCTTTGCTTGTTTTGGGATAATATCTCATGTACCCCAGGCTTGTCTTATAGGCCAGGGATGATCTTGAACCCCCAATCTTCCTGCATCTCCCTCCAAATGCTAGATTACAGATGTGTGTCACCACGTCAGTCAAGAGCATAAAGTTTTGTGTGTGCACAGGGCCTGACTCTTCGGCTAGGTCAAAGGCAAATAATACTCTTGAATACATAATGTCTTTACATAAAGATATCATATGAGATTAATGAACATGTCTTTTGTGTGAATTGGTATGCATAAGTTATCCAAACATGTTTTCTTTCTTTCTTTCATTCTTTCATTCTTTCTTTCTTCCTTCCTTCCTTCCTTCCTTCCTTCCTTCCTTTCTTTCTTTCTTTCTTTCTCCCTTTCTTTCTTTCTTTCTTTCTCTCTTTCTCTCTTTCTTTCTTTCTTCTCTTTCTTTCTTTCTTTTTTTTAAATTTCTTCACTTCGTTATCAGTAGAATCACACTCACCCGGTAGAGTTTTGAAGGATTAGTTGTTCTATGAGTTAATAGGTTCTTCTCTACTTGCTTGTTTCTTCTATTGGAGTTAAGCGATTTTAGATACTGAGAGTGTGTTTTGAAAACTGTGTTCTTGGGTGATTTGAACAATGTAGTACATATAAATGTGTGTGGCTTCAGGTGGTGGAAGAGGTTGTGCTTTCCCAAATCCCACCTAGTGGGTGCAATGGTCCACACTGTAATTATAGTATGAATACTTACTATACTTATGAGTTTTTATTATGCTATCTTTGATATGCATTATCTTTGAGGTCAACTGGATGTTGCATCAATAAACCAGGTGTAAGGGTTGGAGAGAGGCTCACTGGGGAAGAGCATTTGTTAAGTTCCCTGCACCCACATAGTGGTTCACAACTATCCGTAACTCCAGTTTCAAGGTCTCAGATTCCCTCTTCTGATAGCCAGAGACACTATGGACAAAGATGGTACAATACATATACATACATACATACATACAAACATACATACATACGTAGGATAGAATATATACACATGGAATAAAAATAAATAAATCTAAAATGATGATGATGATGATGAAGAAGCCAGGTCTAGAACAATTCCAAGTTCACCACATACTCTTCTTCTTAGAACTTTATTTAGATTCCACAACTGTCAGAAAGATCCAGTCCTTTTTTTATTTTTATTTTTATTTTTTATTTTTTTATTTTAAGAAACCTTCTGTAACTTCTCTTCTACTCAGTTGCAGCACAGTTCTGCAAGGTCATATTTCCACTATGCTATCTTGTTACAATTCTAAGCGTTGGTGATTATGGAGCTAGTTACATGTGTGGTGACTTAAGAGTTTGAAAGGGCCATTAGGTCTCGAAAAACCAAAAAAAAAAAAAAAAAAAAAAAAAAGCCATTAGAAGCCTGTTTTAAAACTGGTGGAGTGAGAGGGATGAGGAGTGCTTAGTGGGTAAAGGTGCTTGCAGCTCAAGTGTAAGGACCCAAGTTCAAATCCCCAGAACTCATGTAAAAGCCAGGTAGGAAGCATGGACATCTGTCATTCGAGCAGTACCACGGGAAGACAGGAGATATCAATAGGAGAATCTGCAGAAGTTCATAGGCCGTCTAGATGGTCCTATGCAGTAGAAAAACAACAGAGAGATCCCATCTCAAAGTATACAGTGAGGACATATATCCAAGATTGTCCTCTGATTTCCACATACATGCTGTGGTACCTATGCTCCTGTGTCACACACATGCGCTCTCATACCCACATTACACACACGCGCGCACGCGCACACGCACACACTGAACTGAATTAGGCATAGTGATTCCAGAGACAGAAGAACTACCATGGGTTCAAAGCAAACCTGGGCTATAGAGGGACACTTACCTTCAAAATATTAAAGTAAAAATATATTAAGTTCGACCCAATCCTGAATTACAGAGCAAGACCATTTCTCAAACAACAACAACAACAACAGCAAAACCAAACAAACAAAAACCCCACCCAAGCCAACTAGCTTTTCAAAGATTCGATCTGTACCTAGTAAGCACATATCCATAAACAATGCTTTACATGGCCCGTGATTTTTAATTGTTCATTTGTAAAATAACATGTGGTTAATTCACTTGATTAAAGATTCAGCAAAAAATATTCTTAATGTTCACTGGCTTAATTTTTTAAAAGTTGTGCATTTATTGAAATACAGTTAAATAATAAGTCTGTTACATAAAAACTGAATGTTCTTTTCTTCCATCTGGAGTAAATTGTAAGCAACTTTTGTTCCAGATTGCTCTCTTTTTTTTTCCTTATTTTACACATAAAATGAAATTTACAGGAGGGTTTTCACTCAATTATATCATGGACATTAAAAATAAATAAATACACACACACAGACACACAGAGAGAGAGAGAGCGAGCGAGAGAGAGAGAGCATATTACTTCTGAAATCAAGAAAAGTCAGCGTGTCCAGTGCTCGGCAATCTTTGGAAAGGTTATTTCTCACACTCAATTGCTGTCTAATTGAGTACTTTTCAAAATTAGTTCTGATTGTGGTAATTGTTCAAAGGGGAGGCGGAAGAATTCAAAGAAGGCTTATTTTTCAGAACGCTTTTATTTAAAACCATCTTTTTAAAGAACATAAGGTGCATGCAGTGATCACATTATTTTAGCACAGTGGGTTGAAAACAAAACAAAAAATAGTTGTTTCAAAGCCTTATCTATGCCGAACAAAACAAGAAGCAGAGAAAACCCCTTGAGGTAAGTAACAGCACAAAGCACAATGGCAGCTGGCCTCCCTGGAGCAGAGGCTCCATGCCTGACAGGATCTGACAACAGTTTCATCTTACTATTTGAAAACCGGGACAACTAACTTCCAATTTCTACAGTTCAGTTTACCATCTTTAACTCTTCCTGTCTAATAGGATGCAAAAAAATATCAGCTTACAAATTTCTACAATGGGGCCAGTGAGATGGCCCAGCAGGCAGAGAGGCCCACTGGTGGCCAAGCCTGAGGATCTGTGGTTGATTCTTGGCACTTACATGGTAGGAGGAGAGAAGCAACTCTTGCACGCTGTCCTCTGATCATATACACAGTGTGCACCAATACTCATATAAAAAAAGTAAGAATCAACAAATAAACACAATTCAAAGTTAAAACTGTCTGAAACAACTTATGCTTCTTTTAGCAACTGTTTGGTTAAAGTTGAATATGGTATAGATGTCTGTGTGTGTGGGGTCACATGCATTTTAATATATATGGTATATATATATACACACACATACATACATATATATATCTCTATATATATGAATATGAGAGAATCATATTTTCTGATTGTAAAATCTGTGGTTTCTAAGGCAAACATACTTGAGGCAACATTCTTTTTTTTTTTTTTTTTTTT
>NW_021604599.1:11083767-11167726 GCF_004785775.1 Grammomys surdaster
GTCCCTATCACAAACAAATATGAAGACACTTACGTTCGGCAAGCGGCCAGCACTGAAATGACACATTCATCGTGCATGCTAACGTGAGTGGGGAGTCTAGGCTGAGGGATCTCCAGAAGTTCTTCTCAACAACACATAGTTCTTGACTTGTAAATCTTTCAGCCCCCCAGATTCAGAAAGAGCAAAGGCTCTATCTATGAGTAGCAGTTTATTGAAACCCCCCAGCGAAGGCCCCATTTTAATGTATTTTTGTCTATGTTTTTGAATCTTCCCAACAGTAGGTCTAGATTCCTACTCAAGAAAGTCATAGCATGCACACCTTACACACAAAAACCCAGAAATTTAATCTTTCAATGTCAGTTACAAAAGTGCTTTCTTCCCCTTTCCTTTATGTTGGAAGCGCTAATGTGACAAAATTTGATTCTGTTAAAACATGTTTATTCATTTTACATTGAAAGCTAATGTACAGAAAATTTTGAACAGATTAATGAGATGTATGGGAATTTTACTTAATTATTTAAAGATTTATTTGCCTTAAGTTGTGTGTGTGTGTGTGTGTGTGTGTTGTGAACTGTCCAGCAAGGGTGCTGAGAATTGAAGTGGATTCTCTGCAAGAACAGTAACTGCTTCTTACTCCTGAGTCATCCTTAGGAATCGTGTTTAAATTATTGAAAATGGTCAGTGGGATGGTTCTAAGGTTACTGTGATGGTCAGTCTTGTTTGCCAACTTGATTAGATTTGGAATCCAAATTAAGAGACCTGTGAGAGGATTTCCTGGAAGGCAAATGGAAGTGGGAAGCCGCTTGCTCAGAGTGCTCAGCACCTTTGTACTTCCAACTATAAGCAGATCTGAGGGATATCCAGCACTGCTTTTCTCTTGTCTTCCTTCATTCCTAGCTTGTGAATGCATTTACTCTGTTTCTGTGAGGCTTTTTTGTTTTTCTTTTCTGATGTCATAACTTATCTTCTTTGCTCTTCCCACATGGTGTGAAGACCAATGTTTCTCTAGCAATCATCCATTGCCAGATTGGGATTCCTGTGGCATCCAGCCTCATTTAACTGAGCAGCTGCTGAGTTCTCAGCCTTCCCAGTGTGTAGATAGCCACTATTGGACTACTTAGCCCATATTCTGTGAGCCCACATTGTAATGTGTGTATATATAATAAATATATGCATATATTGGTTCTGTTCTAGACAGTCTTCATTAATACACTTAAGTATATCAAAATAGAATATATAGAGCACATATACATACCTCTAAAATGTGTGAAATGAACTCAGTACATTTTGTTATATGATATTAAAATCAAAATTAGGCTATCTTATGTAGAAGGTCGATAGTCACCCACAGGACTGCTCAAGCATTCAGGTGTGGTTCTCTGCTGATAGGAACGTAAGTGGAGCTCTCTGGGTACACAGCACAGAAGGAACCCTTACAAGCCATTTTATACACTTGGGTGATTTTTATAGAGTTGGAGTCAGCATGCAAAATTTTCTATCTCTACATTTCTACCCCTGTAAAACATTTTGATAATTCCCTTAAATGTTTTTGCAAAGGGTTTTATTTTAGATCTGAGCAAATTAGCCAGAGTGGATGATGAGATTGTCTCTTTATAAAAGGCATTAGTCGCAGATCACGAAGTATTTGTCTGCACAGATAAAATACATATACTCATAGCAAAGCATTCAAATCTACAAATAAACAACACTAGCAAACAGCCCCTTGCACCTGGGAGATTACCATAGAAAACGTCTGTAGCAGCAAAATATGTGTGAATTAACTTTCCTTGGTAGGGGTGGATTAGTCTTTTGTTTAAAGAAATGAAAAAAAAAAGTAGTTGTATGAGATTTCTATACTCAACTATGGATCTGAGCTCTAGCCATATCTGAGGAGAGAATTGTTTCTTGTTAGGCTGTAAGGGAGAGATGAGAAAGGGTGAGTTAATTCTTTAAAGCAGTGAGACAAACTTTAACCTAGGCATCATATGATAGAATGTAGGTGATTGCTCTTAAACACCATGTGGCCTTAGGTCAGTTGTCAATCTTTCTTGGTACCAGTTTTCCTATTCATGAAATGAGGATGCTAGCTTAGGGAGAGTGAAAGATGGGAACTAACTTGGTTGGTGTGCTGGGGAGCTTTTTGTCAACTTGACATGAACTAGAGTTGTCTGGAAAGAGAGACCATCACGTAAGGAAAGTTCTTCATTAGACTGGCCTGTACACAAATCAATGGGGAACTTTCTTGATGACTGTTAAGGGCCTAGCTCATGGGGCAGTGCCATCCCTGAGCAGATGGTCCTGGGTTATATAAAAAATCAAGTAAGCAAACAAACTGAGCAAACCACGAGGAGCAAGGTATTGAGCAGTGTCTCTCTATGGCTTCTGTTTCAGTTCCCTCCCTGACTTCTTTCTTTATGATGGATTTTAAGATGAAATAAACTTTTCCTCACCAAGTTTTTGTTTGTTTGTTTGTTTGTTTGTTTTTGTCAAGGTGCTTTATCACAGCAATAGGAAGCAAGCTAGAGCAGCTGGCCTGAGGAGGGAAATCTTTCTATTTTGTTGGTGGGGATGGATTGGAGTATAGCAATGGGGAACATTTTTAAAAGAAGAGCGTACTGAACATTTGGAAAACAGAATGGTAGAAAATCTTTACCAGATATCAGATTGAAGGATTGTATTTATACTACATAAGAACTTCAAGAATTAAACACTAAAGAAAGTAAAACTATCAATTGATAAATGAATTATTGAAATGGGCAGACAGTTCTCAAGAGAAAAACCACAAAGGCCAATAAATATTTTTAAAAGTATTCAATATCCTTAATCATCAACACATGCAAATTAGAACTACTTTGAGATACATGTCATCCTAGTTGGAATGGTTTATTAAGAAAAAAGACAACAGCAAAATGCTGGCAATGTTGTGGGGAAAAGGGACTCTTTCTCACTAGTGCCAAGAGTGTAAAGTAGCACAGCCACTATGACAATCAATTCATGGACAGTTAAAGATAGAACTATCACATGGCCGGGCGGTGGTGGTGCACGCCTTTGATCCCAGCACTTGGGAGGCAGAGGCAGGCGGATTTCTGAGTTCAAGGCCAGTCTGGTCTACAGAGTGAGTTCGAGGACAGCCAGGACTACACAGAGAAACCTTGTCTCGAAAAAAAAAAAAAACCCCATCACATGACCATGCTTTACCACTCCTGGGTATACCTTAAGAATTCTATATCCTATCACAGAGAAACCTTCACATTCATGTTTATTGCTACATTGTTCATAATATCAAAAAAATGGAGCTAGATCAGCTCCCCATGAACAGACAGTTGGATAATAAAAATGTAATAAATACACTTAATTTCTAATTTCATATATATATATATATATATATATATATATATGCATATGCAGAATTTTACTGAACTGCAAAGAAAACATGGAATTATGAAATTTATAGGAAAATGAATATAAAATAGCAAGGTGACTCAAAGTCAGACAAAAATTGTATATTCTCTCTTATGTGTGAACCCTAGATTATCAAATTTAAATGTATTCAGATATAGCCAGTTGAGTGTACATAAAGGTTAGAACTAGAAAGAAAGCCATAACAGAAATGGAGAAATGGAGAGGATACTAAGACACATGTGACATTGAAGGAGAGTTAGAGGAATATAGGTAGACAATCATTAGTCACTTTTCCATTGTCTTATTGTAAGAAAACCGTATGACCAAAGCAATCTTTAGAAGAGAGGGTTTATTTGGGCTTATGGCTTCAGGGTGTCCACTACCATCACAGTGGGAAATGTGATAGCAGGCAGGCATGGCTCCTGGAGCTGAGAGCACATCTTGGCCTATAAGCAGAAAGCAGAGAAAGCAAACTGGGAATAGTGAGTTTTGAAACCTCAAAGCATGCCCCCAGTGACAGACTTCCTCCAGCAAGGTCACATCTAATCCTACCCAAACGGTGGCACCAAATGGGGACCAAGTCATCAAATGCTCTAAACTATTGTGGACATATCATTCAAATCATCACAAGGAAAGCAAAAGAAGTCTCCCTTGGACAGAAGACACTGAAGGTGGGAATCTAAACAAGACCAATAAGGGAAAGGGGACAACCCAGGAGCCCTATAGAACATCCAAGCCAGGACCTGTGTAACTGACTTACAGCTATGAAGCCCCTTCCTTCCCAAAGTAATAAAGAAGCAACTTTTGCTTTCTCTGTGCTTGACTCTCTGTCTTCTCTGGGTGTTCAGTTCTTTGTTCATTTCATAGAATGAGCTTGGAAAACCAATAGATGACTTCCTGCATCCACATGGCAACGTGAAAATGGGAAGGAGGCTCTAAGGGGTGAAAAGGCACAAATGGAAGAAAGGAGAGGACAGGAAAACTAATAAATGCAAATTTTGTTCTATAAACTCTATAATAAAATCTAATACTGTGTATGTTTTTTAAAAATTATTTATTTATTTTAGGTATATGAGTATACTCTAGCTGTCTTCAGACACACCAGAAGAGGGCATTGGATCCCACTACCGATGGTTGTGAGTCACCATGTGGTTGCTGGGAATTGAACTCAGGACCTCTGGAAGAGCAGCCAGTGCTCTTAACCTCTGAGCCATCTCTCCAGCCCGCTGTGTATGTTAATTAAAAATTTAAATAAAAATAAATGGATAAAAGAGGTTACTCTAAATCCTTGATCTCTTTTACTGATTTATTCACAACTTGAAAACGAAAGTATGGTATACACAATGGCATTCTCTTCAGTACTGAAGAAAGTGAAATTATGAAATTGTCAGGAAAATGGATAGAACTGAAAAATATTACCCTGAGTGAGGTAACCTAGGGTCAGAAAAACAAATATACTTTCTTTCTCATATGCAGAGTTTATATTCAAAGTTTTAAATGTCTGTGTCTAAGTTGGAGTGTTTGCAGATTCCAGGAACCCACAAAAGCAGTCATGAGGTGGGCGAAGAAGAGGACCAAAGGGAGGGGTTGCTATGGAAATAACGGGGAAGAATACCATGGGTAGAAAGGTTTAACTGAGGACAGAGACAGGTTGGGGGGGGGGGACAGAGTCAACTAAAACTAAGAATGTATGGAAAAGCCATATAGGAATATAATACTTTATAAGTTAAGAAAAATATGTTTTTCTCTCTCTCTCTCTTTTTTTTTTTTTAAAAATAAGTTTGTCTGCAGTTATCTTTTATGGATGGATAACCTTGTCCCCATGAGTTACAGATTATTAAGTTCACATTCTTGTGCCAGGTCCCTATAAGTTAATTGCCAGGGAATTGGATTCTCAAAACAACACAAGCTACTGCCATTATTCTCGGTTGCCCACCAGAAGTAGATTGAAGGCACTCGTGCTAAACACAACACATACTCTCAATAGAGAACACAGACTGAGCTCAAGTTCTTACCTGTTGATTCATGTTCATAGTTACAGAAGGTTCCATCCAAGCTATAAGGGGAGAGAAGTCATCAAAGATCTAGTCCAGATGTGTGAACCTGTGCACTACAATATCTGCTGGCCAAGGTACGCTCATGGAATCAATAGTGGTATAACTATTCCTGGTGTAACTCACTACTTTTTGATTGACTCTGAGGCCTATTCCATTGGAGAGAATGCATGCTTTGTACCACATGCTTAGTTGCAAACCTGGTCAAAGCCTATGAATCGGAAAGCTGTGGGCCATATGAGGGAATCTACTACCGATGTTTTGCTAAATGGAAATGTAGGTAAGTTGTTTTCTGACTGATGTTGCATTCAGCCTTAGTTTACAAGGTTTTTTTTGGCAGTTGTTGATAGGAACACCACGAAACTATCAAAGTCATGAGCATACAGGACACAAAATAGGAACACATTAACTATCAAAGTCATGAGAATACAGGACTGCCAAGTGCTAAGCCTTTAATAGGACATCCACCTTATGAAGCCAGCAGAACATTGTAAAGGAGTGGTTGGAAAGGCTTAGAGATGGATGGAGGAGAGGGTGGAGCTTCTGAGTGTAACATGGCTGCTACAATCATGAACACACAGTAACTCTGGGCACCTGCCAAAGTCAGTCACACACACACACACACACACACACACACAGAAACAGAGAGGGAGAGATAGAGAGACAGAGATGGGGGAGAGAGACTAGTTGAGAAGAAAGGAGTCAGCAAGAGTGGGAGGAAGACAAGAGACTGTAATGGGAAATGAACAATACATTGTGGAAGCAAGAAAATGTCAATTTTAATTAAAAAACTAGTAAGAAAATTTAAGCAAACAAATGAAACTCTTCTAAATACCTGACTCTGTTTAATATCGTTTTGCAGGATTTAGACCCAGGACATCCAGTATGGTTGCTTCTCAGATATGACTCATCCAAACTAAGATGTACTGTAAATATCAAATGCATATTTTAGAAAATCATGTGTGTGGGAGAGTATAGCATATAACAGAGTGTTATATTAATGTGTGCTCAAGTGTATATGCAGGCACATGCACCTGAGTGTACAAGTGTAGAGGGCAGATGAAGACACAGTGTTCTGTCACTTTCTGCATTATGTCCTTGACAGGATTTCTCAGCAAATCTGGAGCTAGGCTGCCATATGATCCTCCTGGACTCCACACATCTCTGGGATTACCGCTATACATAGCCATGCCCAGCTTTTATGTAGGTGCTGGGGATTTGAACTCAGATCCTAATGCTTGTATGGCAAATGTTCTTACTCACAGAACCAACTCCTTACTCTCCACATTTTGAGAATTTAGTGCATAAATGTAAACTGAGCTGGGCAGTGGTGGCTCATACCTTTAATCCCAGCATTCAGAAGGGAGAGGCAGGCAGTTCTCTGAGTCCAAGAGTTCTAAAACTGCCAGGGTTACAAAGAGAAACTGTTAGACTTCGGTGCGCAGCTTGGAACAGACAACACCAGGCCAAACGGTTCCAAAGGGGAGGGGGTTTATTCAGGGCAGAGGGCAAAGGTAGGGAGAGAAACGGGAGAAGATGGTGGAGAAAGAGGAGAGAGAGAGGAGAGGAGGCCGGCCATCATGACCACATGTAGAGAAGGGGAAGGGAAGGGAGGAAGGGTGAGGAGAAGCTAGAGGCAAGAGAATAAGAGAGAGAGGAGGAGGCAAGCAGCCCCTTTTATAGTGGGCACGCCTACCTGGCTGTTGCCAGGTAACTGTGGGGAGGAGCATACCTGGGTGTTGCCAGATAACTGTGGAGGTGGAGTTTAGACAGAATACTAACAGAAACATTGTCTCAAATATAAATAAATAAGTAGATAAATAAATAGCTTTAAAATTTTAAATTATGTTCTTAATAATTTTAAAATATTGACTGAATGCTATAGCAATACTACTGGGCACCCTGAATCCAGTAAAAACGCATTACTAAAATTTGCTTTACCTGTGTTGTTCTAAATTTTTTGAGTAAACTAAAAAAAATAAAATAAAATTAAATAAGTGGCTTACATTCTCATGTATTTCCAACACACAGCACTAGAATATCAAGTCTGTGGAATACTCTTGGGAAAATACTTCCTGAAATGCATGACAATTGCACCCACGAGCTGCAGCTATGGTTAAGACTGTGTAAGATTGGACTCATCAATATTTCATCTTGGAATAGAGAGGGGCTCATGAAGTCCAACACTCTGGTTGCTGGGCAACAGAGAGTGTCACTTTCTTCAGTGGTGTATCCGCAGATAGAGCTCAAGCTCTAGTAAATGACCTCCCTCCCATGCTCATGTCGGCAGCCATAATTAAACTCAGTGGGCCACACACACAAGAGACATGGAAGCGAGAGGAAGACTTGTCTGGAAGGAGAAGGGTTTCAGAAGGAAGTGGTAGGGGATAAGAGAGTGGAAACGGGGAGGGCGTCTTGAAAATGACTAAAATTCATTATATGCATGTATGAGACTGTCAAAGAATTTAAAACAAATAAAAATCAAAGTAAAAAAGAAGGGTATTGTGGAATGAGTGTCCGAAAAAGTCAGATATTGAGCAGATAAAAGCTAGAAAGTAGGAATGGGTAAAACTCTTTAAGGGAACACATGGCACTATTAAGAGACGATCAAGGAGTTGTACATGGCAATATCAGTCCAGAGCTTCCAACTGCTGAAAAAGGCGCCATGTTTAAAGTGTTGATTCCTTTAACTGAACAACTTCAAGGTTTACTTGAAGTTGCTTTAGCCATGAAGATAGAGATGGATGAGGAGAAGAAGGAGGGGGTGGTTTACAAGGCGTGCCACAGACTTTATAGACTGCCCTTGCCCAAGGCAGGAGTTAGCAAGATGATTGCATTGTGTCAATCAATAGCTATAATTCTTTGATAAACTCAATGGCTGTTCTAGAAAAGTACCTCTACCCCTCAAAGATGAATCATTTACTTTCAGAAAACACTACACGTGTGGGAAGTTTGATTCAAACCCAGAATTAAATTCTGTTGCCTGAAGATGGCCAGATTTTATGGTGAGAAAATCAGACTCTAAAAAAGGACATTGACAATGTCTCTACTACCCTTTCCATCAGCCGTCTGGAGGCTTACTCTCCTAACCTGCAAGCCCCGAGACAGTAGTAACCTCTCCACTACTGTTTCTCCTCTCTTAGCTTCTCTTGTCATTTCCGCTTGTCCAGGGAGTGAAGGGTGGGATTGCATAGAGAGCAAGGGTGTGCGCTGAAATGGCAGTTTGGAGCAGTGGTTAGTGTAAAGGGCATAGTAGCTTCTGAATAAATTATTTCTATTACTGTATCTTTTGGATTTATCTCTTTATCTGCATGGTGATTCTCAAAATTCGTGCATATTTGTGCCTTTCACTAATTCCAGAGAATTGTTTAACTACTATTTTCTGAAGGTTCCCCCCATCTCCATTCAATATCTTTTTTGATATTCTAGTTAAAGATATTTTATAGTTTTATTTCATATTCTGAATAATTAACACATTGGATTATAAAAATATGAAATCTCAATTTCACATTCCTGCTCTCTCTCTCATTTTACTGTGTTGTAACAGTTTCTGATAGACCCTCACAACAAAAAGTGTTCTTTACATTAGTTGTTGGTATGTGTGTGTGTACATGGGTGTGTGTGCCACCACAGGACATGTGTGAGGACATGTCAGAGAACAGCTCAAGAGAGTTGAATGTGAACTTAAATAATCTGAATTTAACTATAAATATTATCTTTATAACCTGCTTTTTAGAAAACTCTTTAGTATATTACAGTTACCATTTCTTGCAGTTGTGGATTTTATAAGAATAATTTCTATTTCTTTCTTTCTTTCTTTCTTTCTTTCTTTCTTTCTTTCTTTTTTTTTTTTGTTTTTTTTTTTGTTTTTTTCGAGACAGGGTTTCTCTGTGTAGCCCTGGCTGTCCTGGAACTCACTCTGTAGACCAGGCCAGCCTCGAACTCTTGAACTCAGAAATCCGCCTGCCTCTGCCTCCCAAGTGCTGGGATTAAAGACGTGGGCCACCATTCAATTATTATAAGAATAATTTCTTATAATAGCCATAGTGTACCAACTAATGTTTCCACTTTCTATTCCTGTCATATACTTGTTCCTGTCATGGTGGACATGTAAGCATGACAGCCATTCACTATGAACTAGACAGAGGCTAATTTTCCTCTGTGAGAGGCTGTGAAGAGGTAGCTTCTGACTAGACTTTGATAATTGAATTATCTCTGCTATGGCCCACTCATCAGTTCAGAATAAATGCATGAACTGTGTGGCCTGAAAGATATAAACTTACCCCTCATCACTGTAACTAAAAATTAATTTCATGCTAGTGGAGATGAGGCAGGAAGGCAGAGCATCTTTGTTGGCAGAGCCCCTCAGGTTACTCTAATTAGGCACTGTTGGTGCACGCGACAAAACAAGTGTCGGCTCCTCACCTCTTTTCATCGGAAGGTTTATTATCATTCACGTTAAATTCCCTTTTCTGCTTCACTCCCATCTTTAACACCTTGGAGTTAGACTGACACCATCCCGTCCTGTTTATTTTTTGACTATACATTTGCTGGGCTTGGGTAGGATGAATAGAAACCAAAGTCAAACATTTCTCTAAATTAAAACATTTTAACTTGATAAATTCAAATTCTTGAGCATTATAATTTTTAAAAGTTTGTCTTTTTTGGAGTCCCTCACACAATTTCTGGAACATATTAGAAATGAAATAAATACTTATTGAAGAAATATGTGAATGAATGCCTCCACTATTGTGACTTAAATATTGACAAGTGTCTGAACCAGGGAAGCTGCTTTTCTACACAGTATATAAATAATTGATTTGTTTAACATTGAACTAATTTTTCTTTTGAAAAATTTACTTTTAATTAACATTCAGTAGTTACATGTTTATGGGGTAGAGTGCTGTTTCAATACACGTACGTATATAATACAATGATCAAATTAGAATAGTGAACACATTCCTCACCTATGCTGATAATTTTCTGGTGGTGCTAAAAATTAAGGTAATCTTTTCTAGTTACTTGAAATATATAATTCTGCCGGGTAGTGGTGGCACATGCCTTTAATCCCAGCGCTTGGGAGGCAGAGGCAGGCGGATTTTTGAGTTCGAGGCCAGCCTGATCTACAGAGTGAGTTCCAGGACAGCCCAGGCTATAAAGAAAAACCCTGTCTCGAAAAACCAAAAGAAAGAAAAGAAAGAAATATACAATTCTATTAGCTATAACCACCCTGTAGAACACATGCGGTAGAACCCTAGAACACACTCTTCTAATCTGTAAATTTGTATCAGTTGGCACATTTCTTACTCTTCTCTGTCTAACTCACTCTCTCTAGCTCCTGTGTGTTAGGTAGTTTTCCATCACTATGAGAAAATAACCAAGGCAACCAACATCAGAAAGGAAAAGATTTATTTTGTCCCAAGGCTCTGGGTTCAACCTCTGGTATTTGAAAGAATAAAAGCAAAATGGTTTATTTGAGCTCAGGGTTTCAGAAATTTGAGACCATGCTCTCTTGGCTCTGCAGTTTTGAGTGGTGGCTACTCAGTCTATCTCAAACGGAGAGCCTGTGGTTGAAGAGACCAGTTTACTTCATGGTGGCCTGGGATCAAACAGAAACAAGAAGCAGCCAGGTTTCCAATATCCCGTTCAGTAGCACAACTCCAATGACTCAACTTTCTTTAGCTTCACCCTCTAAGAGTGCCACCAACACCACCAAAGGCTGGAGACCAAGCTTTCAATGCACTGGGCTTTGGAGAACATTGAAGATCTGACCAGTAGAACTGTAGTAACCTCTGTCCTACCCTGTGCCGTCTCCTTTTCAGGTTTCTCCTGTGACTGTTACCACGTGACATTTGTCAATGACTGGTTTGCTTCACTTAACGCAATGAGCTCTTGCTCCTTCTGTGTTATTCTGAATGACGGGATTTTATTCTTTTTTATGGTATAGGAGTATCCCACTGTGGACATGTGCCTCATTTTCGCCATCCATTCATCAGTTGATGATGATGACAACATCATACCCAGGTAACTGCTCTGTCTTGACTATTGTGAACAGGGCTGCAATGAACAGGAACACCGGCGCTCTGCTTTCTTCTCCTTTGTGACCAAGGAGTTAGACTGCTGGCTCAAACGTTAGTTCTTTTCTTCAGTATTTATTTATTTATTTATTTGGTTTTTCGAGACAGGGTTTCTCTGTGTAGCCCTGGCTGTCCTGGAACTCATTCTGTAGACCAGGCTGGCCTCGAACTCAGAAATCCACCTGCCTCTGCCTCCCAAGTGCTGGGATTAAAGGCGTGCGCCACCACTGCCTGGCCTTTTCTTCAGTTTATTAAAGAACCTTGCGTGCTGTTTTCTATGCTGACTTAGCTCACTTACATTCCCTCCAATGGTGTGAAGAATTTTTTTTTTTAAACCATCTTCCCAGTGTTCATTATTTTTTTGCTTTTTTAATATAACCATTTCACCTGGAGTGAGGTGGTATCTTATGGTTTTGATTTCCCTCCTGATTAGTGATAGTGAACATTTTTTTTCCATATATCTGATGGCTACTTACATATCTTCTTTTGAGAAATGTCTTGTCTTTCCCCTCTACAGTTAGAGATAAGTGGGTATATTCCAGCAATTAAAATTTAGCTTGTTCACTGAGGTTAAGATCCACTGTCTTTGGAGAGGAAGGACCAACTTCATCCTCATGCCCAAGTCTTATCTGCTTCCTAGTTAGTGTAGCTTACTCTACTAATGACTTTGAAACATTTATTCAGAGTTGGAAACAATCAGAAATGTAATGTCTGGGACAGGTTAGAAACTGTAAAAAGGTTCATTTCAATGGGCACACAACTATGTTCTTTTCTTATATGACTTTCTGTTGCTTTTGTGTATAAGTTGTGTGTAAGTAGCACCCAGGTTCTCTATAAGATCAGCAAGTACTGCTAACCACTGAGCCATCTCTTTAGCCCCGAGATCCTTTTTCTTTAGGAGATCCCCACAATCAGGGACTTTTCTCTCTAGTCCTTTATAAAAAAGTGTCACTTTAGACAGTTAGAATCAGATGTTCTCGAAAGGGTTCCCAGGGCCCAATTAGTAGACATTTTGAAAGCTAGAGAAATCCACTGAACTGACAAATTCCTATTTTTGTGACAACTTGAAAATTATAGTGGTAGCACATTTTCTTTTCTCTTTTATTACTCTAACTCAGTGATGAATTCTATCGATTGTTTTTTTCTGAAAAAGCACTAGTACAGAATTTTGAATGTTAGTACAGAATTTTGCCCATCTCTTCTTATACCAAGTCTGACAAGGCACCTGTGACCCTCCTGGCATACCCAGGGCTTGCCTGACCTACAGTCACATGCTAGGAAGACACATATTCCAGTATATAATTTAAGACAAAGTTTTTAATATTGGGGTCTTTTTGGAAACCCTGTGAAAAAATGAAGGGTTGTATCTATGTCCTAAATGTATAAAAGTATTGAAGATTTATTTATGTTTTAGATTTGATATTTTAATTTTTTATTAGTTTTATTTTTCTACAGCAGGAATACTTAATTTTCACAAGATTCTTGATACTGAGGTTGGCATACTAGGAAGAAGACGGTTTCATCATTATCATTCTCAAGCAGGTTTCCAGGAGGACTGTAGAGTATTCTCACAGGCATGTATCCTTACTTCTTCTTCTTCTTTTTTTTGTTTTTTCCGAGACAGGTTTTCTCTGTGTAGCCCTGGCTGTCCTGGAACTCACTCTATAGGCCAGGCTGGCCTCGAACTCAGAAATCCGCCTGCCTCTGCCTCCCAAGTGCTGGGATTAAAGGCGTGCGCCACCATGGCCCGGCTACTTCTTTTTTTTGAAAGTCTTGCTCTGTAGCCTAGAATGGTCTGGAATTTCCTCTGTAGATCAATCTTGCCTCAAGCTCACAATGACCTTCCTGTATGGGCCTCTCAACTGCCACTGGCTTTGAATTATGACAAATTCAATTTATCTCAGACTCCAATTTAACATAGCACTATCTATTGTTTTTACACAGAAGCTGATCCAACTTCTAAATTCCTGCAATAAAAATCTTAGTCAAGCACAATGGTTCATGCCTGCAGTCCCACAGCCTGGAAGCCTAAGCAGGAGCCCATGTTCTGTCTAGATTATGTAGCCTGAGGCAAGATTGACATAACGACATAACGACACTTGGTCTCAAAACCACCAAGGCTGGAAATTTCCACCATATAGTCTCACAGCCATGCATGCAATGGCAGCCAGAAGGCAGACATCTTTTTTAAAGGTTTTATTATTTTATGTGTATGAATGTGCACCATGTGAGTTCCTGGGAATTAAAAGGTTTTGTAAGCTACCATGTAGGTGCTAGGAATAGTACCCAGGTTCTCTGCAGGAGCAACAAGTACTGTTAACCACCGAGCCATCTCTTTAGCCTGAGATCCTTTTGTTTTAGGAGATCCCAGATTTTTCTCTTACGGCTTTCCATTGATTAGACAAAGTCCCCTTACGTGATTGAAAGTAACCTTCATTACTTGAAGTGTATTGATTTATGTCCTAAGTAATATACAACAAAGATAACATCTATCATAAATTCCAATAATTTAATTTTGTTTTACATTGTGTTCTCTCTTTCTCTCCGTGTGTTTGTGTGTGTGTGTGTGTGTGTGTGTGTGTGTGTGTATGCAGAGGTCTGTTGTATGACATTACTCTTATGGAGGTGTGAATGAACATTTACTCAGTCCAGATAGAGGACCAACGACAGACCAAAATAAGGATACCACTAAAATTCAGCTTGGTGAATTAATGAGTTTTATTGGGGTTACTTATAGGAATATTGGTGAGGGGTTATTTACAGGAACAAAAATGGCTCAGAGAAAGCTATATCACCAAGAGCCCACCCAGCAGGAAAGTTGGAACCTAGGATCTCACTGTATGACTTGATCAGCAGGTTTGCTAGTGTCTCTTCCAATACAGCCTAGCTGGTCTGTGCCTGTTCTAGGACCCCCCGACTTGTTTGAAAATGTCAGCACTTCTTACTACTTATATAAGCTTGAGAGAGGGCTTTGGTCAGTTTCAGGGACTTTCCAAAATTTTCGAGTTGTTTACATTTTTAGCTTAAAGAGATTCCTTGTAGAATTCCTTGCATCGTCCTTTAGAATGCAAATTTCTCTCTAAGTTGTCATGGTGCTATACAAGACCAGAGGACATCTTGAAGGAGTCTGCTTTGATTTTCCACCGTGTGAGTTCCAGGGATTGGACTCCTGTTGTCAGACTTGCCCATCTCACCAGACTTTTTTTTTTTTTTTAATTTAATGTAGTGTGAGTTTAAAAGTCACAGGAACAGTCAGCATGTGGGTTTATATCTTTAATCCTGGCAGAGGAAAGTAGCTCAATGACTTTATGGCCAGTGGGGTCTACATAGAGAGTTTCAGAACAGCCTGGGCTATATAGTGAAACCCTGTCAAAAACAACAAAAACAAAGCAAAACAAAACAAACAAAAATCCAAAACAAAACACTGTTAAAATCCAGAGGAATCTAAAGCACATTGGATCATTATAGCTGACTTCTTTGTTTTTCTTCTTTGTTTAACAGCCTTGTCTGGACCCATTGCATTTGTGGAAGACATACTATTGTGACAGGAAGAAAAAACAGCATCTAAGGAACCTATAACCTAATCTTAAAACCTGTGAATACCTTATCTTAATAGGCAAGGGGGTATTAACTTTGCTCATGAACTGACCTTGAAGTAGAGATATGGCTTTGGATTATGTAGCTGGGCCCACCGTAATGACAAGTCTTTGAATGTAGAAGAGGAAGCCAAAAGAGGATGTTGGGGTAGCAAGGCATATGATGTACCTACCCTTGTCAACCAGAGAGGTAAAAGTCCCAAAACCCTGTGTGATTTGGTGGGGGTGGGGGGGGGTGGGGGGGTGGAGGTGGGGGGTGGAGGTGGGGGGGTGGGTGGGATGGGGGGTGGGGAGATGTCTATCTGCCTTAAGGTTTCTATTGCTATGAAGAGACACCACGACCACAGCAACTCTTATAAGGAAACATTTAGTTGGGGTTGGCTTACAGTTTAGAAGTTGAATCCATTATGGTCATGGTGGGAAACATGGTGGCATGCAGGCAGATAAGGTGTTGGAGAGGTAGCTGATATTTCTACATTCAGACTGGTAGGCAGTAGGAAGAGAATGAGACATTGGGCCTGGCTTGAATATCGGAGTCCTCAGATGTCAAAGCCCCACCCCCAGTGACATACTTTCTTCAGCAAAACCACACCTACTCCAACAAGGCTGCACCTCCTAATCATGCCACTCCCTATGGACCTATGGGGGACATTTTTATTCAAACTACCACAAGGTATTTGAAAGGTGGTTAGTGTCAGAGGAGCTCATGGGGAGGGAGGCTCCCATGATTCTATGCTTAGTGCCCTTCTGAGAAGGCACTGATATGCTAGGGCAGTGAAAGAAGATAACTATCTGCAAGCCAGAAAGTGTGTTGTATCCCAGCCTGAGCACACAGCTTCCTGATCTCAGACACCCAGCCTCCAGGCACCTGAGAAGTAAAGCCTATGTTTAAGCCATCCATTTGGGACAGGAAACCCATTTGGGATGGAGACCAAGGTGACTAAGATGAGATGTGGGAAAGAATTTTCCAAAGTCATTGTCCTTTAACGAAAGAAAGAGACCATGAGCCTATGAAAGTAGGCAACCTCATGCCAGAAAAGAAATTGTTACTTCAGTCTACCAGAAAGTTACACAAAACCAAGGATACCGTGATTTCAGGTTGGGAGACTGGCCCTGTTCTGTGACTGAGAGACCAGAAAATAAGATTTATTTGTTATTTTCAGTCACAAAGAGTGTGTTTGTTTTTTTTAAAGCAGCAGACCAAACATATATAAGTACTACGCACAGATGAAAAGGGTAGATCAAATATACCAACCAGTTCAAATCTATGCAAGTTCAAACTACACTTATTAAAAATAGAAAGAACATGTCAGCTGCTGAGCAAGGCGGCTACTGTGAGGGGGGATATCACACTTGTGGGAGAGAATGTTCCAAGTCCTTCAAAAGACTGTTAGCACACCTTTGACATGGTTCTTTTTTATTTCACCAAAACTCTTTGGGGAAACTTGTAAGTTATCAGCTAAAGTTACTAAAACAGGCTGTTTCACTTTTTCAGGAAACCAAAGGAAACTGCTTTTTGTCATACTCAACAGAGTGTGCCCTGGTACTGATGCACATGCCGTGGCTAGTGGTTCGTGTCTGCCATCTCCCTTTTACTTTCCTGAGCCTGGATTTCATCGTTTTGCCAGCTGTTGCCAGCGCTGGTTTAACACTCAATCTGTAGACTAGTCTGGCTTTAGCCTAGAGCCACTAGTCTTATGTCTGCTTCTCCAGTGATGGAATTATGGGATATGTGACCACATCTACCTCATGGTTCAGTTTTAACTGTGCATGCACACTAGAACTTGAACTGAGCATGCCCAGAAACATTAGCATCTTCCACTTTTCCTTTTGGATGTATGTTCTTTAAATTGAAAATGCTCAGAATGTACCTACTCCAGTTCTTCCTCTTATGAGTAGTTTAGGCAACACAAGGGGAGACTAGTGCTGTGCAGATAACCTCTGTACTCCCTCCACTGTTGATGCTCATGCTTGGTTCTTTTGTTGTACCACGCCAAACTGTACAAAGCCAGCCATACTATGGCTTTGTATCCACTAGGTGTGAAAACATTGCATTTGGCTATAAGAGAAAGACTGATTTTTTTTCTAGCAAATACTTTCTACACAATATAAAAGGTTGTGCTTATGCTCCATCCTGGACTGTTCATATTAATCTAAGGCATTTATTTTAAACACTATCTAGTGAATTTCTTAAGTGCTTATATTTTGGCATTATGAAATATATGTAAGGAGGAAATTAAGATTTTTGTTTGCAACTAATTTTTATATTCACACTTCAAAACAGTGATTTGGTTGTTATTTTACTGATATAACAAATCATTGAAAAGTTTATCTTTGCCTACCTTCCAAATACAGAGAGTAAATATATGATTGCCTGACATTCCTATTTAGCAATATTATAACAACCTCTTTATGTTAAGCATACTTTATTTGTTTTTCCTAAAGAACCTGCTTAACAGGAGCTCTGTGTGCCACTGTGCTCAACATGGTGGAGCTGGCAGTCTGAACCCAGGCAAGCTGGCTGTGAGCCAATGACATTAATCCTTTCATCCACTGCTACATAGAAAGAGGCTAAACTGGGCTCTTAACTATAGGCGTAGCATGAAGAGGCAGACAGGAAGGTTAGGGCTGGATGCTGAGAGCTCATGTCTGGAACCATAAAGCAAGAAACAGAGGTGATACCATTTGAGGTGGTATCAGTCTTTTGACTCCTCAAAGCCCACCTTCAGTAACATACTTTCTCCAACAGTCCTCAGTTCCTCAGCCTTTTGGAAGAGGGTTTCCAAGCATTCAAATGCATGAGAATGTGGACGGCATCTCATTTAGACCCTCACATCGTTGTTTATCTTTGCTTTCTCTTATTTTGTTTGAGACAGGTTCTCACTGTGTAGCTCTGATTGGCCTGGAGCTTGATCTATAGACCAACTTGGCCTCAAACTCACAGAGCCCTGCCTGCCTCTCTTTGCCTCCTGAGTGCTGGGATTAAAGACATGTTCCAATGTATATGTCTGTGCATATGCATGTGTATGTGTGTATGTATATGTACATATACATATATTTACAGTATATGTATATATAATATATACATATATTTGAATATGCATATATACATATGCATGTATATAAGCACATATATGCATATATACACACATATCATTACATACATATATATGTATACATATATATTATATATATATAATTTTATGTGTATGTGTACATGTGTGTGACTGAGTGAATGCATGTGCACCACATGCCAAAGAAAGTCAGAAGAGAGCACTGGGTCCCTTTGAATTGCAGTTACAAGTGTTTGTGAACCCCATGTGGGTGCTGGGACCCAAATCCAGGTTTTCTATAAGAGCATGTTCTTAGCCACTGACTTCTCCCTCAAGCTCATTAGGCTTAAATTTAATTTTCTTCTTATGTCAGACAGCTGCTTGAAACTCACAAATGAGCTAGCCTTGGTAGTGAGTGTAATCCCAGCTCCCATGAGTAGGAGGCAGGGATATCAAGAGTTGGAGAACAGTCTGGACTTTAGAGTGAGGTCCTATCTCAACAAAAGAAAACCAAAACAAGAAACAACAACCTGCAAAAAATTATGAATGGATTATCACTTCTTCTTTTTTTCCAGTTTTTTTTTTTCTTGTTTTTTTCGAGAGAGGGTTTCTCTGTGTAGCCCTGACTGTCCCGGAACTCACTCTGTAGACCAGGCTGGCCTCGAACTCAGAAATCCACCTGCCTCTGCCTCCCAAGTGCTGGGATTAAAGGCGTGCGCCACCACTGCCCAGCAGATTATCACTTCTTTTAGAACAGTCTAACAGCCTCCCATGTATCCTATCTGTGCTTCTTCTGAACCCCTTCCCCCAGTGTTGTGCAATGTGCTAGTAAATTCCTGGCCACGACATGGTCTACGCTATGAGAACAACCTTCCTTTCCTTCTCCTCCTTTATCTCTGACCAACCAATCTTACCCTAATAGTAAATTGGTTTGGGAGGAATTCCGTTCTCATCTTCTATCCGGCTTGATCAGGGAGCATGCCTAAGCACTTGATCACTGCCCAATTGTTTGCTGTGGCATTTTTCTCAAATTGAATCTTTACTTGTGTAATCACTTGCTTAACATCTATTTCCTGATAGATTATAAATCTTGCTTAACATTGGTTTCATAATTCTCAATACATGCTCGGAACATGATTTGCTCTGTACATGTGTATTGAATAGAGCCAGTAAGGTTTTGGCAATGATGAAACTGGATGTAGAAGGTATCCACATTCATGGTGATGACCACTGGTGAGGCAGGCAAGCATAAGAAATAGTTTCCTGACCTGGATGCTACTTGTTTTGGGTTATGCACCTCCCGCCTTCTAACAATGCACTCAACAGTCTTGCTACTTACTTGCAAATACAAGCACACACATTGCCCTCCAAAAAACAAACCTAGAAACCTCAGACTCCTACCTGTGCACATGCACATCTCTCTGGGCAATGGGAGTAATTTCTCCCTCTCTTTGATGTGCATTAGACTCGGACAGATTCTCTTCAAAGGTACTTTCAGTACATCCTGATTGAAGAGTAGCAGGGTTGATTTGGTTTGAGCTGTTTTGCATGCATGGCAGTGAGACAAAATTATCACAACTGAACTTGTAGGGGAAATCTCCTACTCCATAGCAACAGCCTGTACTCAAGTCCATGTCTTCCTTGAATCTCTCTGGGTTCAACAACACAGCACAGGGTTGAGTAGTGGGGAGCAGAGGGCTAGAGCCCTTGCTGCTGGTTCCTAATAACTTCAGTGAGAATCATGGCAGAGATAAGGCCTCTATCCAGCAGCATTACATTTTAGCTCTACATTCTACAACATGCTTGGCACCCAGCTTCTGTATTCATGCTGTATCCATCTGGTCCTTGGTAGGCAGCTCTCCTCCCTTGATGTTTTAGGCATGTATAGCAGCAGGCATAATCCATTGTCTGATGGTTCTTACTGGCTAACCAGAGGCATGCTCATTCCAGTCTTGGGACTGAATCTCTGCCTCAACATCTTTTAACTGATCTTGGCTAGAGAGTCTTATACAACTAGAACACCAAATGAATTTCCTAGTTTCAGATCAGGATGCACTAGAAATACAGAATACACACCTTGCCTGAACTACATATGGCTAGCACCCATTCTGATAGGGCTGAACCAAACACTCACAGATTCTTAAGTAAGTTGAATGCACTAGCAAGATCTGAATTGAGTTCCTCATTTCCCTTAATTTCCTATGTTGAAACTCTAAACTAAACTAACGCCCCTCATATGTGGCCATGCAACCAGCTCTTCCTATGTGTTGCTTAGCCACAAACTCAAGCAAGCAAAGATAAAAATTATTCAGAAAAACAAACAGATCTGACTCTCCCCCTTTCCCCTGCTGTGCATTGTTATTTTCTCTTTTTCTTTTCTTTTTCAGTACTAGAGCTTAAGCTCAGGATCTGAGATTTCTACATAGCATAATAAGTTAGAAGCCCCACTGATGTGGGCATAGTAGTGAAAGAAAATAGAATAATACACAGTGCTATCTATCCCAGGAGGAGGCAATAGCTGTAAACAAATGTATTTAGTAAGCCAGGTGAAATTTCTGCAGGGAACCAGACTGAGGGACTAAGACAGACAAGGATAAAGGTTATAATAATAGAAAAAATGGAGAGAAAGAAATGAGTTGTGTGGGCTGGAGAGATGGCTCAGTGGTTAAGAGCACTAACTGCTCTTCCAGAGGACCTGAGTTCAATTCCCAGCAATCTCATGGTAGCTCACAACCATCTGAAATGGGATCTGATGCCCTCTTCTGGTATCTCTGAAGACAGTTACAGTGTACTCACATAAATAAAATGAATATGTAATTAAAAAAAAGAAATGAATTGTGTAATGGTTTGTATTTGCCCAGGGAGTGGCATTGTTAGAAGGTATGGCCCTGTTAAAATAGGTGTGGCCTTGTTGGAGTAGGTTTGTCACTACGGGTGTGGGCTTTAAGACCCTCACCCTAGCTGCCTGGAAGTCAGTATTCTAGCAGCCTTCAGATGAAGATGTAGAACTCTCAGCTCCTCGTGGACCATGCCTGCCTGGATGCTGCCATGTCCCCACCTTGATGATAATGGACTGAACCTCTGAACCTGTAACCCAGCCCCAATTAAACGTTGTCCTTTTAAGATTTGCCTTGGTTATGGTATCTGTTCACAACAGTAAAGCCCTAACTAAGGCAAGTTGGAAAGCTGACAGGGACTTTCTTTAAGGGGCTGGAGTGGGATCTAGAGAGACGGCTAAGCAGTTAAGAACTGGCTGATCTTCCAAAAGTCTCGAGTCCCATTCCCAGCATCCATACAATGGTTCATGACTGCCGCAAGTTTAGGTCCTGGGAATCTCATAGTCTCTTCTGGCCTCCATGAGCACCATACACTTATGTGGTGTTCAGACATACATACAGGTAAAAACCCTATATATATATACAATAAAATACGAAACAAGAGAGGCTGAAGCTCCCTAAATGCTTGCTACTAATGGATTATGGCAGAAATAATTGCACTTGGGAGATCTGAGCAGCTGGGACTGAATGTGCAGTACTTTTCCTTCTCTCAGTTTGTGGACAAAGCCTGAGGTCCAAGGTGATTTGGAATACTTGTGTTCTGCATGGGAAGGATGCCCCACGGGAAGCCTGAAGTTACAATAGTGTGAAACAGACCTGTTCTTTTCTTAACCTGCCTTCCAGTTGGAGGATCTGAAGGGCTAGGGTTGGAGATTTGTGTTGGCAGGGGCCCTATGGATGGATGTTGAGCTAAAATGTTTTTATAAATGAACATTCAAGATACAGTTGCCTATTTATACTTTGAGCGATTAGTTAACTCAGATGATAGAGTAATAGGATAGCTGCTAGGTAGATATGGTAAAAAATCTTAAAAATAATATACAAATCACTAAAGTTTAGAAATGCTGATATGAAGGTATCAAGAGTCATAACACCAGTGACAACCTTAATAGGTTGAAGATTTCTATTTTCTTGATAGGAAAATTGGAGAGCCTTTGCCAATTCTGCTTGACTCTGTCTCCTCAAGAATTCATTGAGTCCCATTTGGTTTTTCACCCAATGGAAAATATTTGTTGAGTATGTTCTACGTGTTAGTAAAACAAACAAACAAACAAACAAACAACATTGTCTGTAGAGTTAAAATGAACTGTTCCTGAGAAGAGAAATCAGCTTCTGCAGTTTGTGCACAGTGATCTGGTATTTCAGTTTAAACTTTTGATAACATTCATTTCAAAAGATCATGAGAGTAGATTTAAATTAAAATAAGACATTTCCTTTCTTTACTAAATATGAAAATCAAATGTGTGTTAGTAGACTAAGGTTAGGAGGTACCGCTTTTCATTTCACAATGGGAGAAGAGAGAATTCTCACTAGAGAATCCACCTTTAGCCCTGGCTTGTGTCCACACCCGCCTAAGGATCCTCATGGTACTTCCCTAAGGGAAAGTACATATGACCTACCAGGAAGAGCTCAGACACAAACATCATTGACCAAATATGCACAGCATGACAGCAAAAAGCACCACTGAGCTGCAGTGACACAAAAGGTCAGGTGAGTGCTCTGTGCTGAGACTGTCGAACATGAGCCCTTTGAGACCAGGAGGTCTGGCTCAGAGAAGGCAGGAGGAAGGACACCATCCAGATTTCTCAGTATAATGAAATAAAAGATGTGGGACAAAAGGAGACACAGAGAGGTGAGCCACAGATGCCTGAAAAATACCTTACAAGAGTTTATTAGACATGGGTCCCTCTGTATTTTATGATTTAAAGCAACTTGCCTTAATCAGCTTGTGTTCTTATGACCAGATGACCAAAACTAGGCATTAGATAGGAATTGGAAACCTACTCTTCTGATTTTAGAAGCTGTGAAGTCCAATATCACAGTTTTGTGGATTCTGGTATAACCTTGCTATATCCACAGAATGGATATGCCAAGGGCAGAGATGATGCTGTGTCCTCCTGTGGCAGAAGAAACACATGAAAGGGCCCAGCGCTCTCCTCCTGCCCTTTTCAAAGGTCACTAGTCCTTTCATGTGGGCTCCTTGCACGATTTAATCGCCTCTTAAAGGGCCCTCTTTGTAATAAATCACATGGATTTACGTTCTAACATATTAGTTATGGAAGGACATGCATATTCAAGTCACAGCAAGCATTCTTTGCTTCTCAGCCTGCCCTCAAGAAATACATATTTCTGTGTGCCCTACTAATATATGAACACTGGATGATGGGATACATTTGCAGGGGCTTTGGTCATTTTGATGGTCACATCCACATTGATGGGGAGCCTTGTAGGACAGTGCATCAGTGATGCTGTGGAAAAAGCAAAGGTTTTCAAATTCTCATATTTGTGCATTAATTGGCCGTGTAACCCAGTGTGCTAACAGGACAGCCTCAGTGGGCCCTTTGTCTTTTGCCTAACTAACTCTTCTTATAGATATGTGTTTGTTTACTGAGCCAGAGATGACCCTCAAATCCCAACTAGGAGTGCAGAAGCAGAGACTCACAAAGGTCACTCAGCTAAAAGTGCTAGGAATGGGACCGAGCTCATGTTTTCTGGGTTTGTGCTTTCTATCTCGCACTGTTGCTTTCCAGGAAGCTTTACTAAAGCTAGAAGTGGGCTTGGTAGGAATCGCTGGATGATACCTCATAGCATCATTATTTCATATCCCTCCCTCAGAAACAAAGAACAATCCCTGAATGTCATCTCTGATAAGTTGTCACTTTGCTTTTCCTCAGATATCATGAGTGACCTCCAATGTGGTGACGCATGAGGCAGCCCAGACGATATTTAGACATCTCTGATCATCACCCAGTTTCTCCACATTTTGAGTGGAAATAATTTCTCTCCCTAACTTCACTTGGCCTTATTCTGTAATGGGATCTTTACCAAAAAAGACTTCTTTCTGATGGACAGGTCTATACATTGTGCAATTCAAATGCACTGATATAGTTTCAACCAGACTCCTTTCCATACTTACAGTAGAGCCAAGCCCTGTTCTGCCTGTGACAATCCTTTGCATTCATTCATTTCTGTGAGCAGCTCATTGCTTGTGCCTGTTAGCCCAGAATGGTATGCGCATGCATATGAAAGTCTAGCTTTGTTTTAGAGTTTATTTCATGCAGATGGGAAACATGCTTTTGAGCAGCAGTCTTCTTTTTTCTATTTAACCTCAGTCATTCAAACACAGGCTTTATGCTTGGTCCTCTTGAGATACTGGTGTTAAACTGTTAAACCCAATAATTTGTATATTTATACCTTAAAAACAAGAGAACATATAATAAAAGACACACTTTTGTCAAGATGGAAGGCTAAGATTTTGAGGAAAATGATGAGGTAGTTGTGGTATTGAGTATTGTCAACTTGACAGAGTTTAGAATGACCTAGGATATAGGCCTCTGGCCATTCCTGTAGGGAATTACCTTGTTTGTGTTATAACTGAGGTAGGGAGACCCATCTTCACTGTGTGAAACTTATTCTCTAGATGAAGAACCCTGGACTTTGTAAAATAAAAACAAGCAAAGCACTAACATGCATTCATTATTCACCTCTGACTGGAGACACAATGTGTCTGGCTGCTTCTAGCTCCTGCTGCCTCAGCTTCCCTGCCATGATAGACTGTACCCTGAGTTGCTGAAACTAGCCCTTCTCTCCTCAAGTTTCTTTTGTCAGTATTTAATTATATCAACTGAAAAGAAAACAAAAGACATTAGTTTTAATTGTCAGTTGGAACTTTAGTGTGAGCCCTGAGGAAGATGGAATTATGAAAGACTACCAAGGACAACTTGTGGTATAATATACCACACACACACACACACACACACACACACACACACACCCCTAAATATAACTACAACATAATAATTTTTTAAAAAAGGTCTCTGCAGGCATGCTCTAGCACCATGCCTTCTTGCCTATTGCTATGCTTCCTGCCTTGATGATCATGAACTCATCCTTTAAAATTATAAACAAGCTCTTAACAGACTATTTCTTCTATAAGTTGCTTTGGTCATAGTGTCTCTTCCTCATAATAGAAAGGTAAGATGGAGGGGTACAGATAATAGGATGCATGATGAAAAAAAAATCCCATTACTTTGCTTGTACTAGGCAAGTACTCTACTATTGAGTACATGCCCAGACTCTCTTTTCTTTTTACTTTTTGTTGTTGTTGTTTTGTTTTTTGTTTTTCGAGACAGGGTTTCTCTGTGTAGTCCTGGCTGTCCTGGAACTCAACTCTGTAGACCAGGCTGGCCTCGAACTCAGAAATCCGCCTACCTCTGCCTCCCAAGTGCTGGGATTAAAGGTGTGCGCCACCACAGCCCAGCTTCTTTTTACTTTTATAAACAGAATTGTAGTTTCCTTTCTGTTTCTGTGATAAAACACCCTGACAAAAGCATTTTTAATGGAGAAAGGGTTTATTTGGCTGCAACTCTGGGTTATTATCCATCATTTTTGGAAAGTCAAGACAGGTACTTGAAGCAGCTAGTCACATCCACAGTCCAAAGCAGAGAGAAAATATGAATGCTTACTGCTCAGTTCAGTTTCTCTTGTCTTAAACAGTTCAGGACCTAAACCCAGGCAAGGATTCTACCCATTTTTAGCTGGGTCTTCAGTTAACACAGTCAAGACAATCCCCATAGACACACCTACAGTCCAACCTGATTTTGATAATGTCACATTAACATTCTCCTTCCAGGTAGCTCTAGATTGTGTTAAGTTATCAATTAAAATTAACCATTGTAGGTAAGTTAGGAACTTATTAAGGTGGTCAAGTTATGAACTCAAGATGTAGTCTAGGCAGGACTGAACTTGAGGTTCTCCTGTCTCCATCTCTCAAGTAGCTGATATTATAGTCATGAGCCATCAGGTTTGGCAGAAAATTTTGTTGAATTAAGCACAATAGTTATCGGATCTATGGATTTGACAGCTAATATTTGAAGTTTCTAGGAGACCCAGGAACTTTTCTGTTATCCTGAAACTCTTGAAGTTTGTAAAGAAAACTCTATCTTGTTACTAGGGCTGACTGTTTTGTTTGGGATAATACCTTTTCTTTCCCTCTGCTGTGCTCCACTGCTGACTGGGAAGATCAATTGATCTATCCTATAGGACACTAGTTGTGGGAAAAAAGCCACAGCAGTGGGGTGTCCCGGTGGATTTCCATGCTGGCGGGTCCCACATACATGAGAAGGTCTAAGGTTCCAAAGGCTGGAGGTGTTGGTGGCAGCAGACCCCAATGACACGAGAAAGTCTTTGGTTTCAAAAGGGTTTATTGTCATGGCAGATGGTGGATGGATCTGGAAGTACCCCTGTGAAACTCAGGGCAGTCCTGAGTTAAATAGGGAGGGAGAAAGGGGGAGAGTCTGGGGAAGCATGCTTAATTTGCTCCGCCCTCTGGCCTTCATTAGTATGTAAATCCCTAGGGCCTGAGACCTGTAGTCACGCCCTCTACCTGTGCACGTTGGGAGGGGCTGTAATAGCCTACGTGACTGAACAATGTAGGTCTATGGAAATGAGACTGTGAGTCAGGACTCTGGGTTCTGGGGACATGGCCGAATGCCTGCCGTTTCTCACTTAGAGTCTCGGGGTTCCAGGCCCATGCCCAACCATGAACCAAGATACCCTTACACAGTCCCACAACTAGTGGGTCACATCATTGCATGCAAAATCCTTCCCCTTTGGGAGGCTCTGTTTCCTTATGTGAGATGACATTTGATTGGCGTTCTTTCCAACTCGGAGGAGCAAAAGACCTTCCTCCATCTAATAAAACTTTTTATATTTGTAGTCACAACACCATTATGTCGTTTTCCCTTTCCTCTTTCTAAACCTTCCCGTCTTCCAATGTCTAGCCCTTTTGTTCTCTTTCAAATTAATGGTTTGTTTTCTTTTCATTGTTGACTACAAATACACACACACACACACCACTAAATATAAATACAACCTCCTCAGTCTGTATAATGTTACTTGTATGTATGTTTTCAAGGCTGACCATTTAGTATTGGATAACCAGTTGGTGAGCTCTTTCCTGGGAAGACTATTTCTCCTGCTCTCAGCATTCCTTAGTCGTCTGTAGTACTTGGTCTAGAGTTGAGATCTGCTGAGCTTTCCCCCCTTCTATATGCATGTTTGTTGATGTTGTCCTTGTTTAGTTCATGCCATCCTTCTTACTGTGCTGTGGCAGTTTACTGCCATGTAGTGGCTTTATATTGACATAAGTGATATGTCCTCCTTTGAGAGCAATGGTGTTGCAATTCTATATTCCCTTGAACGATACTATACATGCATACCTTTCACATTCTAGAGGTTGAGAAAAGTACATTTAGGCTTCAATGTGTAACTGACTTTGACCAACAGGGCATTAGCAGATCTGATCTAAGCAAAGTTTATCTGTGCTTTGGCATTGGCCCAAGAAGAAAAACAGAGCCAGACCTATGCACAACTGAAAATTATGAGCCCATCTAGTATAAGTTAAACACTCAGTAAATGTATGAATGAGAAACAAATGATTTATGGTTTTGCTGCTGAAATGTATAGCTGTATTTCAATCTCAATTAGCATGAGATTAGACATGTCAAATTTATAACCTGACCTAAATTTTTGCTTTCAGTGGATATGATTCACACTTTCCCTTCAAATTTGTTAAATATTAACCTTCAGTGTTTTATTTATGTTATATTAATATTTTATTTGTATGCATCACAATCAAGGCCCCAATGTCCCTACAACCCTTTTTGAGGCAGAGTCATGCCTTGTGACCTAGGCTGGCTCTGAACTCTGAACCAATCTTTTTATCCTTCAGAAGGTTGGGATTAGATGCACATATCTGCATTCTCTGGATAAAGCCTTAATCCCTTGTACATATATTTTTGGTTTAGTTTGTTTCAGAGCAATTTCAATCATGGAAGTAAAGATGGATTTATTACTCAAACTGTTTCATTTATAAGTGCAACTCCAGACTTCAAAGGTTGAAATAAACCTTATTATCCTAAATGCGGCAATTTGAGGTTTTGTTCATGGTAAAAGCAGTAGCTACTGAACTGCAGACTCCTTGCTCCTTGACTCTGGCTTCTAAACCACAAACTTAATCTGTAAGCTTTTATTTCCTGCTGCCCAGCAGTGGGGAGGAATTGCTTCACAAGGAGTGGCATCAGTAGTCTTTAGGAACTTAACATGAAAGCATATTTTCTACCATGCTGTGCTCCAAAATTAATTTGGTTTCTTAAGGGGAGTAACTTGCTATTTTGCAGTTATTTATGGTACAACATTTACCTTCTACAATTAGGTTTTCTTCCATTATAGGATCAAACAGGACAAGCCCCTACTTGTATCTTTGAAAGCTGTGAGTAGCAGTGCCCATTAGCTTTGGTCTAATGGCTACTAGCTGTTTTGGAATGTGATGGGCTTATAGTCTGTATACAAGACATTATTGCGATTGCTCATGGAACAGTATCAAAATCCAAGTTATCCTAGATAACTGGAATAAAGACAACATATTGTGTTTTCACAGTGTTTTTTCAGAGGACCTATCAGCTTCATGGTTAACAGACAACCCTCATCTTGTCTGTTAGCCTTCCCTCTTAGTGTTCTACAAGCTTTCCAAACTGAAACTCGAGCATCCAGCAAACACAGTTCATAATGGAAGGGGTGACAATGTTTAGGGATGGAGGAGAGTTGGTGTTGAAACTAATCAAGGAAAATGGTTTTCAGTCAATCATGGCATCCAAAGTGTATTTTTCTTCATCTCTTCAACAAGGAAGAGATTTCCACTGTGCAATGATAGTTGATGTAAATTATCCAAGTATGGAATAGTCTTGCATAAACTGCTAAATTCTAGCTAAAGGACAAGGAAGGAGAGAACAAAGTAACCCCTTTCTGAGACACAGGAACTCTTGCCCAAACTATTTTGGAATTCACACGTTAAATCTGACAGATTCAACATTGCCTGGCATGGAAAGACATGGAGAGTGTGTTAGTCAAATATTGCATCAAAACATGAAACTTAGTCTAGTGGAAATGGGTCTTAAAATACATTATTTCAAAATTTTTAAATAATTTATTAAATATATTACATTCTTTTCTTGAATAATTCTTTGAACTTAGTCAGCATTAGATTCATATATCAAGTATCATGTACTCGCTTAGCTGAACCATTCAACTAGTTGTCATGTATATGTGTGTTTTATGACTTTGGAGTAGAAACTTTTTACAGAACAAAGCTTTAGGTTAAGTATTGAGCATTTACAATATGATGATAAGGAGGTTTTGGCTCAAAGAGCTTACAGTTGGCACTCAGAGATTCAAAGGCTTGCCTAGGCTAATCTCTCTGAAAACTGGCTGCATTGTGCCTTGCATTTGATGCACTACAATCTATATGTCTTGTGTGTTATACTATGTGGCTTTCAGTGGTTTCATGCATATTGATATCTGAGTAACTTGAAAGGAAGATGCTGTATTTATTTACTCAGTGCATACTGTGGGGCAATAAAGGAAGCAAAGCAATAGGTAATGTTCTTGTTTGTTTTTCTTCTTTCATTTTTTTTTTTGGGGGGGGAGTCAGGGGGTTCTAGAGGTTTACCAGAAAGCTAAATTCCCAACATTTAATAGTAGTGTTTGAACATTTATGACTTTCTCATTAGGAAAATTAGACACGAGACAGATCATAGAAACATTCTTCCTAACTCTGGCATATAACCATAACTACAGCAAGATTCTCTCATCTTTCCATTCAATGTGTCCTGAACCAAGAGGCTTGGGCTACACTTTGCATTCTTGTCCAGGCTCTGACCTATGCTCTACAAAGCAACCCTTCAAGTGCAAACAATATTACCTATAAAGATTTTTGCACTAAAACTTTATAAACAAAAATGGTGGGAAATAATTTCTAATCTTTCGGCTCTTGTTTCTTGTAGGGGACCTGACTCACTCTAAACAGTGTATAAAATCAATTGCAGTTGGAGTAATGTGTCTACGTTTCTGGATTCTCAGGCAGTTGGGTATATTTTGCCTTCCAGCCATAGTCATGTGTTTCCACAGATATGTTTAGGAAGTGCTTGGGAGCCAGTTTTGTTCTTACTCTGCATCATAACCTTGGTATGGGAACCAAGGACACCAAATTTACTGGACACAAACTTTCCTTTCAGTAGCTCAGCTAATAACTGAGGACAATGTGAAGCCAATTTATCCACATTTAAAACATTCTTCATGTGGGCATTGTCATTTATTTAATTTTATTTGTATTCTGTTCCAGGTTGAACTGGTTAATATGATGCTAGATTTCATCCAGTGTGGACAATGAGACACACAGGAGGGATGTCATGTGAAGAGAAGGAGCAGGCAATGGAGTGATGGAGATAACCAGACAAGGAACACTGGTTACTGGTAATGACAAATCTGTAGGAAGTCAGAGGAGGAGTTAACACAGAATTTCTTGGGAATGTGGTGCTGCTAATATTTTTGATTTCAGAATTTTGAAAAGCAGGACTGTGAGAAAACCAACTGCTCTTTTAAGTCATCCACTTTATGCAATTTTGTTATGGAAGACCCAGAAAAGTAATGTGCCAATTACTTGGTTATTAGCAAGCAGTCTAGCAATTGGGTGTCATGAAATTTGACCAAGCCAGCTCAGTCAGTCAACAGGTTCTTCAGCACAGGAGTGAGCATTAAAAAGAAAAAGACAATTAGACAACATTGTAGCCTGACCTCAGCCAGTTCTGAGGCAAGATTTGTGAAAGGTTAACAAAACTGTGGAACTTATTCAGGCATTACAACCTGGCTTACCTACCGCAGCTGCCATTCCAAAAAATACACATAAAATTATCATAGATTTAAAAGATTGCTTTTATACTATTCCTTTGCATCCTGATGACTGTAAAAGGTTTGCACTTAGTGTCCCTGTTTGTAATTTTAAAGAACCCATGAAGCAATATCATTGGAAAGTTTTGCCTCAAGGAATGGCTAATAGCCCTACTTTATGCCAACAATTTGTTGCTGCTTCAATACAAGAGGATAAGACCTTGTATCTTTCTGTGTATAATGTTTATTATATGGATGACATTTTATTGGCTGATTTCTCTGAAGGGGTTTTACTACCAGCCTTTGCTCTTATACAACAAGCTTAAAATCTTGGGGATTAGTTGTTGCTCCAGAAAAGATTCAAAGACAATATTCTTTTCAATATTTGGGACATCAGTTATATCCTAAACAGATTGTGGCACAAAAAATTCAAATAAGAAAAGATAATCTATTTACTTTAAATGATTTTCAAAAGTTGTTAGGAGACATTAATTAGCTGAGACCTCATCTTAGGGTTACTATAGGAGAACTTAAACTTCTGTTTGATACCTGCAAGGGGGATGCAAATCCTAGTTCTCCTAGACAATTAACTGATGAGGGACGTATAGCTTTCCAGAAAGTAGAGGAAGCTATTAGCCAACAACAGATACATTATATAGACTATGATCTATTGTTGCCTGCTTGCATCCTTGCTACAACTCACATGCCCACAGCAGTCCTTTGGCAAAAAGTACCATTAATGTGGATTCATATTCCTTCATCTCCAAGTAAAGTTTTAACACCCTATTATGAAGCTGTTGTTGTGTTGAAATTATAGGATAGAATCCCGGAAATATTTTGGAAAAGAACCTGAAATATTTATTCCTTATTCCAAACAGCAGTTAAATTGGTTATTGCAGAATACTGATATTTGGCCTATTGCATGTGTAAACCTTTCAGGCAAAATTGATAATCATTATCCAAAAGACAAGTTACAGCTTGCCTCTATGCATGCTTTTGTATTCTCTGTAAATTTACTCATGGAGCCCATAGAAAATGCATTTACTGTATTTACAGATGGCTCATCTAATGGGAAGTCAGTATATGTGATTGGATCACATGTTCATTTTCTTGAGTTTCCCTCTGCTTCAGCACAAATAATTGAACTACGTGCTGTAGTTGCTGTTCTTAAAATGCTTAAAATCAAGCTTTTAATTTGTATAAGAATAGCCAATATATAGCTCATGGTTTATAATTACTTGAAATTGTTCCTTTTTAAAGATATTGCTAATTCTCATTTCACAATTATTTATGTAAATATAATTCAATTTAAGAGAAAGTACTACCGGGCAGTGGTGGCGCACGCCTTTAATTCCAGCACTTGGGAGGCAGAGGCAGGTGGATTTCTGAGTTCGAGGCCAGCCTGGTCTACAGAGTGAGTTCCAGGACAGCCAGAGCTACATAGAGAAACCCTGTCTCGAAAAACCAAAAACCAAAAAAACAAAAAAGAGAAAGTACTGTTCCTTTAAAGGACTGTCTTTATAGGACATTTAGGAGCTCATACTGAACTTTCCAGACCCCTGAGTGAACGTAATGTCACAGCAGATTTGTACGCCAGGAAGGTTATAGGCCATACACAGGAACAGTGAGGCAAACAATCTCATTCTTTATATCATCAAAATAGGAATAGATTGACACAACCTAAGGGACCCAGAACTAAACATTTCTCCAGTAGGAGCCAGAGAGGAGACAGGATGCCTCCTGGCCTCCTCCTGTCCCTAGGAGAGCTCTGGAACAGCTTACATTCATTTTCTTTCTCTTTCACCAAAGCATCTCTAGATAGTCAGGGAGGACTGCTTTTCTCAAACTCATTCCCTCTCATGTCTATGGTGTAAATTGTCTCTGGTCAGGGTCCAAAGACTAAAAGCAACTATGAGAATGGCCTTTGCTTCTTTAGATTTTAGCATAACTCTAAACACATACACAAAAACATTTTACCATTACCTTGTCCTTCTACAAGGTTTATTCACCACTGGCCCAAATCTTCTTCACTTTCCTTCTCATATGCTTCCAATTCCCTGCTGTGTCCTTCACTTCCTTACTGGAGCCCCTCATTAGGTGCCATCTGACCAAGCCAGCTCAGTCAGTCAACAGGTTCTCCAGGGCAGGAGCAAGCATTAAAAAGAAAAAGACAATTAGACAACATTGTTACATGATCCCAGCCAGTTCTGAGGCTGAAGCAGGTTTATTTTTTCCAAATCTGCCTTTATACCATTCTAATCACATGCAAGTATTTAGGTCAGTTCTAGGTTGAAGAACAAGCAGTACAATAGACTCAAATAGTCGAGAAACAAGCAAGGCAATAAACAGAATCCAGTGACCACTCCTGTGGACACTGTTTCTAAGAGCTTATCAGGATGACCAAAATATCTGAGCCTACTTCTCTGTCCTAGCCCAAAGTCATATTCATGCCTGACGCCTACTTCTTTGTTCTAGCCTAAGATTTAGATTCCTGCCTGAACTTACTTCCTTGTCCTGGCCCAATATCAAATTCCTGCCAAGTGGCCTCAAAACGTTCTCCACAGAAATTATTTGACTTGATTTATAAACAGTGTCAGTTGACCTTTGTTGAAGTCTGTAGCAGTATATTTCCTGCTATATTAAACTCAGTATTTTGGGTGGAGCTAATGTGGGAGGAGTAAGGAGAAGGAAGAGGAGGAGCTAGGAGGAAGGAGGAGGAGAGAAGAGAAAATGGCAGCGGATATACGCATGTCTCCAGCAGTCTAAGGTAGCTGTAACATCAAGGTTAGGTATTGGGTAACAACCTCTAATTGTGTGGGCTTCTTGTTATTTGAGCATTACCAAATATATAAAGCTACTGGATATTCTTTAAACAATAGAGTCTCATTTCTATCGGTACTGTGTAGATGGTGGGATGGTCTGGGCTCAGCCCAACCTTGTGGAGACAGCATGGAAGATTGGCGGAGCCATCTCCCATGCTGGCGTCTCGTGGGTGCCAGGGCTGGTGTTTCTGGCTGACCGTTTCTAACTAGGGTGCGCCATGGCCTTTGGCTGCTTGCAGCGGTGGAGCACTTGCCTTCAAGCCACGGAGCATGGTGGCCTGAGCTAGGCAGAGCCCCTGTCGCTTAGATGGTTGGCCTGTGCAGCCCCATTTATTAGGTATTAACTGTAACAGGAGTCCTGTGAAATAGGCACATAACCTGGGACATCTGGTTAAGTCTTTGGGACACTCCCAGGAGGTGCTAGTAGATTACTGTAGGTGAAGCAGAATGATTCAAGTTCCTTGATATGGTTAAGGCCTACCTCTGTTTATTCAGTTATGAACTACTAAACGCTTTACCCTCTCAAGATTCAGAAGTGACATTGTTTTGTGCGTGTGTGTGTGTCTGTGTGTGTCTGTGTGTGTGTGTTTGTATACATGCCATGGTATTCAGTTACGAATGCTAACTTTCTATCCTCTCAAGATTCAGAAGTGACACCATTGTGTGTGTGTGTGTGTGTGTGTGTGTGTGTCTGTGTGTTTGTATACATGCCATGGTATTCGGTTATGAATTGCTAACTTTCTATCCTCTCAAGATTCAGAAGTGGCACCATTGTGTGTGTGTGTGTGCGTGTGTGTGGTGGTATATATGCCAAGGTAGAGGCCAGCATTGCTTCTCTTGCACCGTGTAGGCTCTGAGGATTGTATTCGGGTCATCAGGCTTGGCCACAAGTGGCATTTAGCATCTCACCAGCCCTCCCCAGTCATCATTAATTTTATTAATTTGGCTCTTCCTTTTTCTTTTGATTCCTTTAGTTAAGGGTTTATGTACCTTTTCAAAGAACTAACTCTTTGTTTTGTTGATTCTTAGTATAAACGTTTTCTTTCAATTTGTTAATTTTTACCTTTATCCTAGTGACTGAGGTTTGGTTTGTTTCTCTTTTCCCAGAGTATTAAGGTATATCATTAAGCTATTTATTTGAGATCTTGCTGATTCTTGATGTGGATACTTAGAGATGTAAACTTCTTTCCAAGGACCACTTTGATCATATTTCCTAGCATTTGGTGCTTGTGTTCTCTTTCACCTGTAGGAGTGTATTGATTCCTCTCCTGACTTCTTTGAGGACCCCTTTCATCATTCTCCAGGGTGTCACTTTGTCTTCATGAGCTTCTGTGAGCTCTTTTGTTTTTCTTGATGTTGATTTGTAGCCTTATCCCACTGCAATCAGAAAGAATACAAGAAATTATTTTGTTTTTCCTGTATTTGTTAAGAATGCTATTTGTATTTGTTAAAGTGTTCAAAACAGTAATATCCATTGTGCTGGTTAGTTCTGTTTTTCAATGTTAAACAAGAGTCACCTGATGTCTCTATTAACACATATGAGAACTTCAGAATCACCAAAATCTGTCATTGTTTCCATTAAGAAATGGAAACATTCCCTTCCTTTTGAGTTAATGGGACCAAGATTGAGCCCAGTTTGAATTCTTAGTTCTCTCTCTCTGCATCTTTGCTGTTTATGTTCTGTAATTATTGGCCTATCTCCAATCTGTTATGTGTCTTTGCCTGGTGTCTGTGATTTGTGCTTGTGTCTGACATGTGCATGTGTCTGAGTCTGTGCCTGTACTGTGTCTGTGTTTGTGCATCTGCTGTCCCTAACAAAGGGCTTTGCTCTATACTGACTGAAAAGGAAAGAAAACATTTTGCGGGAAAGGAATGATGAATTTTACAGAAAATTTTAACAGAGTTTTTCAGGTTGAAGAAGTCTTTTTACTGACCTCAACTGACTCACATTAGCAAACATAACCACAAACAGACATTATTAAGCTATATCCACATGTTGTTTCCAACCTTTATTAAGATATATATTTGTTGTAAAAGATTGCTTCCAACTTGTTGGCTGATTTTGGCAAATGATTACCACAATATACACAAAAATTACTCTGGATCCATGGCATAGAAGAGTACATAATTGAAGACAAAAGTTACAGGTTAGTTTGAGTTATACAAACTGATCACATGGGAAATTCAAGGCATGGAAGGGTTATCACATTGTTCTCTTAAAGGTAGACTTAAAAAAAAAAGGCTGAATACACAGTAGTATAGCATCTTAAATACATGGTCTCAAATGATTCCCAAGGTGTATTATTAACTTTGCTATAAGACCTGCCAAAAGTTCAGTTGTGGGGAGGAGTCAAGAGATATTTTTACAAAATTATATCACTGCAAATAGGGAACTGGGAAGCTTAACCTAAGAATTGCCTCCATCAGACTGGCCCATAAGCATGTCTGTGGGGGCATTTTCTTTACTGTTAATAACTATAGGAGGGCCAAGCTCACCGTGAGCAGGGCTATTCCAGGCAGATGGGCCTTTGCTATGTAAGAAAAGGATGTGAAGGCCAGGTTGTGATGGTGAATGCCTTAAATCTCAGCATTTAGGAAGCAGAGGTAGGTGGATCTCGCTGAGCTCAAGGGCAACCTGGTCTACAAAGTTAATTTTAGGACAGCCAAGACTACATAAAGAAACCCTGTCTTGACAAACCAACAAGAAAAAAAAGTATGTGAGTGAGCCAGAAACAACTCTCTGTGGCCTCTGCCTTGGCTTAGGATAGGCTATATAGCCTGACTACCATATCCAAATAAACCCTTTCCTACTCAGGTCCCTTTGGGCTAGAGTGTTTTATTCCAGCAACAGATAAGCAAAGTACTACAGTCATCCCAGTGCGATGTTTCCCTAGTAAGTGTAAAGAGCCCCTTTAAAAAAATCTTTTCTCGCCGGGCGGTGGTGGCGCACGCCTTTAATCCCAGCACTTGGGAGGCAGAGGCACGTGGATTTCTGAGTTCGAGAGTTCGAGGCTAGCCTGGTCTACAGAGTGAGTTCCAGGACAGCCAGGGCTACACAGAGAAACCTTGTCTTGAAAAACCAAAAAAAAAAACTTTTCTCATCTGTTTGGTTTGAAGTCCATTTTGTCAGATTTCAAACAGTGACACCACTTGTTTCTTGACCCCATTTGCTTGTCATCTCTTCTGCCATCCCTTCCGTCTAAGGTACTGTCTGTCTTTTGTGGGGAAGTGAATTCTTGGAGGCAGCAAATAGATGGCTTCTGTCGTTGTTGTTGTTATTGTTGATAATCCAGTCTTACTAGTCTATGACTTTTGGTAAGGAAATTGAGGTTCTTAATGGTCAGAGTTGTTATTGAAGAGTGTGCATTGATCCCAGCCACTTTTTTATTTTTGTTGTGTGTTTTTCTTTTCTCCTTCATAGTTAACTATTATTCTAGCACGGTTTATTTTTCCCTATAGCTTCATGCATGGATCTGGTTTTCTCTTCAATCTGAAGATTCCTTCAGATACTTTTAGTAGAGCAGGCTTAGTGTTTAGTCTATTAAATAAATTTGAAAATACTTTATTCTCCAGGCAGTGGTGGCACACTCCTTTAATCCCAGCACTTGGGAGGCAGAGGCAGGTGGATTTCTGAGTTCAAGGCCAGCGTGGTCTACAGAGTGAGTTCCAGGACAGCCAGGGCTACATAGATAAACCCTGTCTCAAAAAAACAAAACAAAGCAAAGAAAAAGAAAAGAAAATACTTTATTTTTCCTCCAATTATGGCAGATAAATTTACTATGTATAGCAGTCTGAGTTGGCAATTGTTGTTTTTCAGAACTTGAAATACATCTTGAAAAATACTCGTTTGTTATTCTTGGGTATATGTGCATGTGTGGGACATATGTGGGAACATGGACTATGACATATGGGCATGTTACAGAACAACTTTCAGGAGTCTCTCCTTCCACCATGGAATCAAACTCAGGGCATCAGGCTCACATGGCAAGTACTTTCATGGGCTGAAGCATCTCCCTGAGTCTGAAATACATCTTTTGAGACACCTCTAGCTTTTAAAGTTTCAGGTAGCAGATCTATTGCTATTCTGATAGACTTGCCTTTGTATGTAACTATGTGTTTCTCTCTTGATGCTTTCAATACACCCTTTTTGTTGGATATATTTACTGTTTTAACTATAATTTGATGGTGGGAGGTTCTTTCCTGCTCCTGATGGTTTGGTATCTTAAATGCCTCATGTATCTGTGTTGGTATCTATTTTCCTAACTCCAGGAATTCTTTTGTTATGATACTTTTAATAATGTTTTCTATGCCTTTAGGGTAAAATCTGTCTCTTATTTCTATGCCCGTTACCTATAGATTGTCAGGTTGCCTGTGTTACTTTTTTATTGCTGTGATAAAACACTAATACTGAAGCAACTTACAAAAGGAAGAATTTAATTTAGATTATGGTTTCAGAAGGTAAGAGAACATTATGGTGCAGGGAAGGAACAGCTGAGAGGTTACATCTTGTTCCACTACCATATGGTGCTATGGCGTCATTCTCATTGAAAGCACCACACAGGTCTATCTTGAACACATAACTGGTACCTTATCATTGTACCTTTTCCCTTGTTTGATCACTCTACTCTTCCACCTTGTCTTAAGCTCATGTAGTCTGTCTTTGCCTTGATCTGTTCCATTTCTAAAACTCTCGGAAGAGTTTTTCATTTGACTTAGCTCTTTTATTTCCATCATTTCAGATTTTTTTTTTCATTTTTGTTGAAGGCCTCTTTCATATCATTCATTGACTTCCTTATTTTGTTCTGCTGTTTGCTTGTGGTTTTGAATATACATACTCATTATTTTGAGTTCTATGATCGGGATTTCATCTAACTTATTGGACTTGTTGTTTTTACTGTAAGGATATTATTTTTAGAGGAGTTTTGTAGTGTTTCTGTTTCGTGTTTCTTATGTTACTAAGTTGGGGTTTATGCCTTTGGCATTGGTTTACTGCTTGGTTTATATGTTTTCTATTAGCTACATACTTTCAGTTGAACAATTTACAATGCTCAAATGGATATAGAGAATGTAGCTCAGAAAGTGGTTCCTTAGTCCAAGGGTTCAGAATGCCTGGTATAAACTCTATATTATTTTTTGAATCAGTTGTTAACTGGAAGAGGAACCACAGATGCCTGATGCTAACACAGTAACGATGTCAGACTAGCCAATTAACAATAGGACCCTCTTTGATTTCAGTAACTGTTGGAGCATAAATAACCAAGGATAGTATGATGCCTACTCAGATTCCAGTAATTAAGATTAGAAGCAGGCCAGGCAGTGGTGGCGCACGCCTTTAATCCCAGGACTTGGGAGGCAGAGGCACGTGGATTTCTGAGTTTGAGGCCAGCCTGGTCTACAGAGTGAGTTCCAGGACAGCCAGCCAGGGCTACACAGAGAAACCCTGTTTCGAAAAACCAAAAAAAAAAAAAAAAAAAAAAAAGAAAAGAAAAGATTAGAAGCAGAAGGGAACACCGCTGAGTAAGATAAGGATTAAGAATTATATGGATGAGAAATTATCATCCTGAGTGAAGTAAGCCAATCACAAAAGAACACACATGGTATTCACTCACTGATTATTGGATATATTAGCCCAGAACCTTGAAATGCCCAAGATGCAACTCACAAGCCATATGAAGCTCATGAAGAAGGAAGACCAAGTGGGGGTGATTCGGTCCTTCTTAGAAGGAGCAACAAAATACTCAAGGGAGCAAATATAGAGACAAAGTGAGGGACAGAAACTGAAGGAGGGGCCGTCTGAAGACCATTCCACCTGAGTATCCATCCCATGTGCAGTCACCAAAGGTAGATGCTGATGTGGAAGTCAGGAAGTGCATGCTGATAAGAGCCTGATATGGATGTCTCCTCAGAGGTCTTCAAGAGTCTGATATATTCAGAGGCAGATGCTCACAACTAGCCATTGAACTGATAATGGGGTTCCCAATAGAGGAGTTAGAGTGAAGGCCATTGGAGCTGAAAGGGTTTGTGGCCCCATGAGGAGAGCAACAATACCAACCAACCACAGCTCCCAGGGTCTAAACCACCAGCCTGGGAGCACTTAGGGAGGGATCCAGGGCTTCAGCTGAATATGTAAGAGTGGAGGGCCCTGCTGGGCATAGGTGGAAGAAGTGATCCTTGGCCTCATGAAGGCTGGACGCCCCAGGGGGTGGGAATTTGAGGGTGGGGAGGTGGGAGTGGGGGGGTAGGCAGGGGTTACATCTGCAGAGAAGAAGGAGGAGGGGTGAGGGGATAGGAGGTTCCTGGGGGGGGTGGGGGATGGGGTAAGGGGACAACATATGAAATGTAATTAAAATATCCAAAAAAAAGGTCACAATTAAAAAGTAAAAGGAGACAGAGATAAGGGTGAGAGAAAGGAGATCAGACAGGAGTGAGATGTAAAGTAAAGAGGGCCTTACAGTAAACTGGATAAAGGGGGTGAACAACCCTAAAATATAACAGCAATGATGAAAGCAAAACCACATGAGGCATAAGTAAGAATATAAGTAAATAATACAAAGCAATTAATAAAGAGATACCTATGGATGAATTGCTGACCCCACTGTGCTGAGTTGAACGTGATGCCTTCACCCCTCTGGCTCCCAAAGTCTACATTTGGTGTTGTATTTGAGTCTTTTTAAATTGGTAGTTTTCATGGCTGGTGACTTGTTCCCTAGGGAGAACTTGTCAATATCAGCAAGAATGGTTTTTTTTTGTTGTTGTTGTTGTTTCTGAAACTTAAGGGCAGATGGAACGATAATGCTGGCATCTTTGAGGAGAAGCCTAGCATGCTGCTAAACTCAGCACAGGACAGCCCAATCAAGAGAAGGCCAGTATTATAATTGAGAAACCATTTTTTCATAATCCTAATATTACCTTGTTGTAGATGTATGCAAACAAGTCATATTTTTTCCTGGTTTATTTCAATTTTTGTTTCCTAAATGTTACAGATTGTATTATGTGCCCACATACCTCCAATCATGGAATTAGTATGTTAAAGCCCTAATACCTAGTATGACAGAATATCATTGTCTTTAGAGATAGGCTATTTAGAGAAAAAAATTAGGCTACAATTAGGCTATTAACCCACCCAATATGACTGATGTCTTTTGAGGAAGAAATCATGGTATACAGATACTGAAGATACACATAAAGATAAGAACCAATCATTATGATTTGAGTGTGTCCTTCATACATGTGTTACATGAGCACCCTGTCTCTGTGGGTGGATGAATGATATCATTGCCTGAGTGAGTTAGATATCACAGAAGGGGTTCCTGGGACTCAATGAGTTTAGTTCCCTTCTTTGTCAATGTAGATGCTCTTTGCTTTTCCTTTTTCCCACTGAAAGATGGATAGGAAGGATTTGACGAATGCCAGCACGATGGATTGACCTTCCCAGTCTTTGTAACTGTGTACTGATACATTCTTGTTATTTACATATAACTCACTCTGCAGCCTTTTCAGTTATATCAGTATGAAATGGACTGAACAGAATCCCAGGACACAGAAAGAAGGCAGGGCCAAGAGGAAGCTAAAGGAAACCTTTATCCCCGTCATCTGCTCTCCCAAACTGTGAGGCCAGAAGTAACCTCCAGGGAATGATATACCTGGAGGGCACACTGGGTCATCTGGTGACCTTTTCTAGTGTTCTCCTTCTTAGTCCCTTGAGATGGAGTCTTACTCAGAACCTCCTGTCTTTGTTTCCATCTTCCACACCTCCAACATGGAGATTTTCCATATATGTATAGCCTTACCTGGCTTTTTTCCTGCGTGCTGGAGATTTCGACAGGTCTTCTCTTTTGTCTAGTAAGTGTCCATACTTGCTGGTCTAGCTTTCCAGACTCCAGTAACCACTTTATGATCACCACCATCTCCTTTTGTATGTCCTCTATTACTTATTTATTTTAAGAACAGTTTAAGGAGTTTTGAACAATCCCTTTAGGACACAATGTTGACAGATAAAAACATAGCACTGGGCTACTCTTTTAATCTTTTCTTTTTGTCTCAAAAGTTACAGGGAGCTTTTTTATTTTTAAGTTTAGAATTTTTACTTTAGAAATAACATATGGTTAAAAATTACACATGGTTATTATGAAAATCTACAAAAATCAGAAAAATGTTACAAAGTAGAGAATAAAATCATCTGTAATTTATTTTTTCACAGTGAAAATTTCTTTTTTACTTTTTCTTTTTGGTATTTTTAAATGTCTTATTTTTTTCTGTAGAGATATGAAATGCAGGCATTTATTTCTATATAGGGTTTGTTTGAGAGTGCTACTTAAAATTTATTTTATATCTATTTTTATTTTATGTGTATGAGTGTTTTGTCTATATATATGTCTGTGTACCATGTGAGTGTGTGGTACCCTTAGAAGTCAGAGACATGAGATCCCTGGAATTGGGGTTACAGATGTTTGTGAGTTATTGTGTAAGTGCTAGGAACCGAACCCTGGCCCTCTGGAAGAGTAGCCAGTGCTCTTAAGCACTGAGCCATCTCTCCCTCAGATGTTGTTTATAGTGTCCCCTTTCCTTCCCAACTGAGATTTCCAGTGAAGTCTGAACACATATGCTTCTAGAGTAAGTGATTATCTTTGGAGTAGCAAATGTTGGTTCTGAAGGACAGATACTTCCTGAAGTCATATATGTACTTTGCTGGACCTTGGAAGCCCAGGGATGAAATTATTGTGGCTAGTTCCTTCTACTCTAAGATCTAAATTCCATGTATTTTTCTGTCCCACATTGCAGGGAATCTCTTTGCACAGACCAGTATATGTGACAGGAAACTGTACCATTTTGGTTTTTAAAATCAGTAACAGGAGTGGAGAAAGAACTGAGGGGCAGGCTATCAAACTTGCCAGCTGGGAGGTCCTGAAAACAAAGAGGACACTTTGCCAAAAACATAATGTTCATCATTGAAGGCAGTCTGGACAGGAACTCAAACAAGGCAGGAACCTAGAGGTAGGAGCTGATGCAAAGGACATGGAGGAATGCTGCTTAATTCCTTGCTCCTCATGGTTTGTTCAGCCTGCTTTCTTATAGAATCCAAGGCCACCCTCCCAGGGGCCGGTCTAACCCACAATGGGCTTCCACAATGGGCTGGGCCCTCTCCCACAAATTACTAGTTAAGAAAATACACTACAGGCTGCCTTATTCTTACTGGTCCATTGTCTGGAACAAGTCTCAGCCTCCTTTGCTTCTAACTTCCTAATGAGCAGTTCCTGGTGTAAAGCTGCTGGGAGGATGTAGGACACCGATAACAGTGGCTACCACACAACAAGAGCTCAGTGAGTACTGATGGCAGTTGAGGCTATCATTTTACAGTTTTTATTGACAGCTTAAAACCTGACTTATCATAAGCACTCAATCTCTAGTGTTTTGATAGTTGACTCATTGGGGTGGATAAACTCTATGCTATAAAATAAGCACCAGCAAACTTTAAAGTTATCAGGAAAAAAGAGACAGAGAAACAGAGAGACAGAGACCGACAGACACATAGAGAGGTTGTCACCAACAACAATCCAGGATCAAATGAATTTCCACTTTTACCACATCTTCTTCTAACCCTGTATGTTTAAGAAGGAGCTAGGGCTATATGACAGGAATAGAAGCCATCATACTTTGGTTAATGGTGGTTTTCATTTTTGGAGGGTGGGGAATTACACTCAACAGCCTATAACACTCTGAAATTCACTGTATAGCTCAGGCTGGTTTTGGACTTACTGTACTCTTGCCTCAGCCATCCAAGCAATGAGACTACAGTCCTGCACCACTGTGCCTAGCTTCGGAGCACATTTGATGACCTATGTATTGATATTTAACAAAGAAGAATAAACTATGGTAAATCTTCATAGTGAGTCTTACTAACATCTCTATACTCTGCCTTGTGTATGATACAAAAAGGGACTGTAGTCAGAAGTGGCCAATCAGATCTGAGTATGGTCAAGCCACATAGTTCACAGTTGCTCTTTGCCTCCTAAGCACTCTCAAAAATGATTTTATTGTATTTCATTTCAGAAATAGAATTTGTGATAGATTGCACAAGTGTTGGGCAGAAGTTTCTTTTTCATTTAAAACAACTTTTATTTGATTTCTGCCATGTGCTAGCTGCTTTCACAGATGCCATTCTGCTACATAATCTATGAAAAAAAAAAAGAATTAAGTATGCCAATTAAACCTTAGAGAGGGGGCTTGAGAGATGGCTCAGAGGTTAAGAGCACTGACTGCTCTTCCAGAGGTCATGAGTTCAATTCCCAGCAACCACATGGTGGCTCACAATCATCTGTAGTGGGATCTGATACCCTCTTCTGGTGTGTCTGAAGAGAGTGACAGTATACTCACATATATTAAGTTAATAAATCTTAAAAAATGTTTAAAGCTGTAAAAAAGAAAGAGAGGAAAATATTTGGGTCTCTAACAGAGGTCATGTTACTCTCATAGAATTTAAAATAAATCCATTTAAAATATATTAAACTCATATATAGTGTATGTGTATATATGTGTGTATATATTTAGATTAGACTTTAACAGTCTTTGGATGTAGTCCTTTAGAGTACTATGCATCTGGATTTGGATGTTGTATTAGTTACCTTTCTATCACTGCATTAAAATACCATGACCAAGCCAATTTACGGAAGAAAGAGTGTATTTGACCTTAAAGGTTAGAGACCATGGTGGCAGAGCAAAGGCATGGCAGCAGGAACAGGAAGCTAAAGCCTCACATATTGAACTGCAAGCTTGAAGTAGACAGTGTGATCTTTAAACTCTCAATGCCTGTCCCCAAGGATGACATACTTCCGCCACAAGGCCACACCTTCTAAATTTCCCAAACAGTGCCATCAACTGAAGATTAAATGTTCAAAATGCCCAAGACTATGGAAGAAATTATCATTCAGACCACCAGAGATACAAGGCTTGTTTTCTACCATTTGTAAACAAAACCTTATTTTGGTATTAATGTCTGGAATAATAATCCTCGCTGCTAGAGTTATTGTTAGGAGTATGACACATGATGTATGTAAAAGACAACTGATGATCAAATTGTCAAGCATTATTAGCAATCAAAGGTTCAAAGTATCACCACTTGAACAAACTACTCAAATCAAATACTTTTCATACGCCTCTGAACTTTGTGACTCACAAAATATGTACCAAGTACATTTATTGTATTGGCCATTGGAGTTCTCACTTACATTAAGCACTCCAATTTGGGAGTGTTCTTTGAACAAGAAGGGTATAATTGTGTATATATATATAGACTAACACTAATGTAGAAAACCGCATTGGTAATAAAAATGGTAAAACAAACTAAAAAGAAAACCTAGAATTTTGCAAAGACTCGTTCGAGATCTATGTTGGCTCAGTATCCTTATGGTTTTAAATTATTACCTTCTTCACAAGAAGCAAATCCACAGACACTTGGATGCCTTCCAAGTATATTACACATTTTCTAATTTTTCCAAATATTAAAAATGTCCCAATTATATTTGTGAAAAAAAAAACCCCAACAAAACATAGTTGTTTAAAAATAACATCCACTTCATTCCTCTGGTTATTTCATGAGCAGATGTTGCCAAATCCAATTGTTAGTCAAGCTGTGTTCTTTCCTGGGATAATCGACCCTGAAGCTCTTCCAGAGGGGTTGTTAACTAGGGTCATAGTAATGTCCTCAAGGTCAGCTTCTTTCTATGAGCTCCTCTTTCATCAACCCATCAAGCCCATAAGAACACATGATCTTTTTCTAATGTGAATCTCTGACTTTTCCTATAACTAGGAACTTTTATGAATTGTTCAAGGTCACCTGCATAAGCACTGCCCCCAGACCGTGCATCCCACTTTTAAAGAGGTTGTTTTATTATTTCTGTTTATGATTGTTTTGTCTTACTACACATATGTTCATCACATGTGTGCCTGATGCCCACAGAGGCTAGAAGAGGGTGTTGGATCCCCTGTAGCTAGTGTTACAGTCGTGAGCCACCATGTGGCTATGGGAACTGAACCCAGGACCTCTTCAAGAGCATTAAATGTTGTTAACCGGTGAGCCATATCCCCAGCCTTTATTTTTGTGCTTTCTGTTTTTGTTCTTTGAGACAGGGTCTCACTGTGTAGACTTGGCTGACTTGGAATTCTGTATTTAGGCCTTTGCCTCAGAGACATACAAATATCTCTGCCTCTGGCAGGATGGAATTAAAGGCATTGACCACCACACCTGGCCTAAGCTTCTTCTAAGCTTAGGTCTAAGTCAACTGGTTAATAATGAGAACCATATCTACAAAAGTCTGTTTTTCCGTGTAATAATAACTGTGAGTTACTCTTGTAACTGACAAAAACATGAAAGGGAGAGTTTATTTTGACATAGCCTGATGCTGCGGTCCATCCTGACTGAGAAAACATGATGGTAGCAGAAGGTAGCTAGTCACATTGTGTTCATAGTCAGAAATCAAAGAGACAGCCGGGTAGTGGTTGCGCACGCCTTTAATCCCAGCACTTGGGAGGCAGAGGCAGACGGATTTCTGAGTTCAAGGCCAGCCTGGTCTACAGAGTGAGTTCCAGGACAGCCAGGGCTATACAGAGAAACCCTGTCTCCAAAAAACAAACAAACAAAACCAAACCAAAACAAAAAAAGAAATCAAAGAGACAAACAGTGCTGGTCAGCTTGCCTTTTTCTTTTTGTTTTCTTTAGAACCCCAGCCATGAAATGGAACCTCCCACATCCAGAGGGGTTTCTTCTCTACTCAGTTAAACTTCTGTGCGAATACCCTCACAGATACATCTAGAGGTGTGTTTTTGGAGATACTAAATTTAGCCAAGTTGATATTGAAGATTAACAATCATAGAGACACAAGTAAGACAGCATCTGAGGGAAAAAACTCCTGATAGGAGCTTTGTAGGATCCTGCCCACTACATTCTTTAGACAGACATCTGACATCTATGTAGCTGCGAACTTTCCTTCTCTTCCATGTGATGTTCTGGAGCTATGTCTCAGAACTTGGCCTTTTCGATTGTTCTTGTTAAAGATTTTATTGGAATGGAACATTTTCGGCATTGATGACTATTTCTACTGCTTTCTTCCTGTTTAAACTACAAATATTGATGCTTCGGCCACTTTGACTCCTGAAGTGGAAAATGGGGGCTTACTCTCCACCACCGCTAGTCTCCACTGGATACACACAGATGCTGGCTGACTGTTTCACAAGGAGACATGTGTCCATTTTGTGTTTTTCCTTCTCATTTCTTAGATAAAGATATCTAAGTGAGACCTTCACATGCTGCCATGTGTGTGGCATAGATTGTTTTAGCATCATTCCTTTTACTGATTTTCTCTTTTAATAACTTATATAGATCACACACACACACACACACACACACACACACACTTTTTTCTCCTTCTCATCTTTGTGGTGCTAGGAATTAAATCTAGGTACTCAACCACTAAAATAGACCCTCCATCCTGTCTTAGATATTTTAATGGCAGAATAACCTTTAAAAATGGCTCCAACTAGTTCTTTATTGAAACTAATACAACTCATGTAACATTTTGTTTGTTTTTGAGACAATGCCTCACTATGTAGCCCAGGCTGGCCTCGACCCTTGATTCTCCTATCTCTGAGTCCCAAATGCTGAAATTACAGCCTTTGTCTCATAATCAAATCCACTGGCCTAGCCCCAATGAACCCAACCAAGAAGTGAGCTATGGAGAAAGGAGGCTTGCTATATCTTTACTCGTCTCCTGTCTGGATAAGTTTTACATGTTGAGTAATGGATATTTTCTTGGTTTCTTTCATTGGAAGGTATAGATGTTAGAAGTCAGTTATAATAAGATGGGCCATGGAGGCTTAGGACTAACATTGCTGCTGGCCTAGCATTGGATAAGATCAGACCTGAGGGCAGTGGAGCTGAAGAGGTATTTCTTGATTAAGCCCACAGGCCTATGAAACTTGCAGTAAACCATACAGGTAATTTCTGGGTGTAGTCCTAGCTTCTTCAAGGGCTTTCAGAATTTAAAAACAAACAAACAAAAAAATCTTGCTTCTGAAGGAATCTTAAAGAAATGGAGATACACAGATACAAAACGAAAAATAAAAAACCAAAACCTGTCTGTCTCTAAAACAGATATTCCTGAGTAGCTGGTTTGACCTTTAATTCTAGCACTCAGGAGGCAGATACAGGGAGATTGAGTTTGAGGTCAACCTGTTCTACATTATGAGTCCCAGGACAGCCAGAGTTATATAGCGAGACCCTGTCTTAAACAAACAAACAAACAAACAAACAAACAACAACAAAACCAAAACCCCAAACCCCAAACCAACCAACCAGACCAAAAAGAGCAAAACCAAATATGTACTTTCTTAGTGATTATCTTACATGCTCTCAAATGATGACTTCTCTTTGTTCTAAGGAACACACTTGCTGCCTGCTAAAATGACCCACAATTCCCTGTTTCTGATCAGCTTCTCCCAGATGGGGTAAAAGTTCTTTCTGTTCTAGAACTCTCTGTATGAGGATTTACAAAGTGATGGAGGGATGTTGTTAAGTCACATACATGCCTATGATGAAGAGACACAATGCCTCAGAAGTTGATCTCTGTACAAAGTCGGGAAGGCAGGCTGGGTGGGACATAAATCGAACATGAAGAATGTGTTTTCTAAAAGACTCAGTGGACAGATAAACCCACACTTCCCAACTGATACATTCCAGAGCTTATGGAGAAAAATAAATAATGTTTTAGGGTGACATTGTTTTCCAGATTTGCCGCTTGAAGTTAAAACCTGTGAGAGGTTCCCAGTGGTGCCTCCAAAGGTCCCTGTGTGCTGTCACTGGCTTTATTACAAATATCAGGACACAGTAACATGTCCTTCTCTACTTTTGTCAGGAGAGACAAATACGGTTCACATGGGTGACCTATTTTGACCTCACCACCCTGTAATGAAATGAAAACTTTTAGAAACTGGACGAGGAATTTAAAGACACCATTCCTTCTCCAATACTAATGTGCACAATACCACGCCTCAGTCTCTTGTTTAGCCCTGTGTTGATGAAATGCATAGGATGGCTTGATCATGTACCCTGGAGCTAACTTGGAAATGAGCCCCACATAGGCTGAAACTCCTTCCCTTCTCTCCCCTCTCCTTCTCCACTCCCCCATCCCTCCCTCACTTCTCTCCCTTTCTGTTCCTCCCCTTTGCTTTCATCCCTCCAACCATTGCGGATTATCAGTGAAGCTGTTGTGAAGGCCTGAGGCGCCAGGGTGGCGTGTGCGCATGCACTGTTGAATGAGTTCTGCCATGAGTAAATTCTAAAGTGCTTTTTTTTCTAAGAGTTACTATAATCTCTTTCTCCCACACAGAGAAAACAACTGGACTCTTTGTTGATTTGACTATTTCCTCTCTGAAACCAAGGCAGGGGGGGATAGGGGAGTGACTAAGGAGGAATTTACAAAGGCAGGCAGAGGAAATTTAATTTTAGCTTTGAAAAGTTTGAAGAACGCAACCCCCCTCCCTGTGATAAGTTCAGAGAGGTGTGTGAATTGCATCCTGGTTACAAGCATGTCCCCTGATGGAGCAGCCCTGCTGAGGAGGCGAATTAGCTGGAAGTGGCTGTGTGCAGAAACAGCAGCATGTGCAGATACTTTTTATAACTAAAATCAAACTGAGTCTCTGTGAACCAAGTACGGTGCTAGCACTTTCTTTTCTTGTCTCTTTTGTTTCCTATCCATCTGCATCATTTCGTTTGTGTGTTTATTATATAAACATATATTTTGTGTGTGGTACAATATGTGTGTGTCTGGAGGCAGAGGCTGGCCTTCTGTGTCTTTCTCAGTGACTCTCCACCTTATTTTTTGAGACAAGGACTCTCACGAACCCAAAAACCCACTAATTCTCATAGGCTAGTCTCTATCCCCTTTGATGCTAGGGTTATAGACACTGGTACCAGGGAGCTCAGTTCTGCATGCTTGTGCAGCCAAGGTTTCACTTACTGACCCATCTCCCCAGCCCCTACTACTTATTTAGTCTTGAGACAGGGTCCTCTCATGTGTTCTATGCTGGCCTCAAATCTTTTTACCTCTACTGTGTCACAGTTACAGAAGTTAGCGACCATGACTAGCTCTGTCAGTTTATTTATTTATTTATTTATTTAAAAACAACAACACAGCATGTCTGTGGTGGTCAGAGGACAAATTGCATGAGTCCGCTCTTTTCCTCTGCCATGCTGGTTCTGGGCGCCGAATTCAGGTCATCAGAAACTTGGCCCCACACACAGTCATCCCGCCGGCCATATTAGTCCTTATTTGGGTGTACATTTATTATAAAATTCTTTATTCATATGGCCCCAGTTTGAGCATTCGATCTCTGCTCACTCTCACAGGCTTCTACTTCGATTGTCTGTACTGTCATTATCTTTCTCTCTTTACTGCTTCCTTTCTTATGTCAAGCTTAATCGTGAGCAAAATTGTGAACTCTCACTACCCCAGAATCCTCCAGGCCTGGATCTGATGGGCTCCACAGTTTCTGTTTTATATTCTTCATTGTTATTGTGTTATTTTTCCATCAAGATAATAAACAACATGACTCACTTGCCCTGGTATTATTTTTCTATGGTCTCCCTCTTAATCATTACAACAGTGTTCAGATAAATGAATGAAACATCAAAGTGAATGTTAGGGGGAGACTTGTGGATGTTCCAGGGACCTGTCCCACGGTCCTGCTTCCTCTGTCCTTTGTGGAACACTTGAAACAGTGGGAATGAAGCTTTGAGAAACACTTTACTTCCTTTTTCTGGACCTTGGGGGTGCTCAGAACCTTCAGAAAGGAAGGAAACATCTGGGTAACAAATATTGAAGCAGTCAAGCTGGACCACACATCCCAGCAGCCCTGAGAAGCAGGAGGAGTAGCGGGCTGCTGGGGCCAGCTGCTTGTTTAGCTCCTCAAAGATTTCTGCCCATAGATATGTCTCACACCGAGAAACTGATAGGACTGGTTTGTAATAGCCAAGATCTGTTTGGTTGCAGGTGCTGTTGTGTTACAAAGAGGAGACTTAGGCTTGTTAATCCAAAGAACTGACAGATGTTGCTCAGGTGTGGTGAATATCCTCTGGCACTCTGGGGCTCTGATGACAGAGAAATTGTTCCAGGCATGTTCATTGCCCTCAGATGTTCTCCACCTACTTTCAAAACTCAGTAACACCATTATAGAAAGCCAGTTCCAACTACTCAGAGGAGCAAAACTCTTCTTTATGCTCCCCATGAAGCCCCTTCTATGAGATCTATCACCACACTGCCTTGTAATAGGTCTTTCATCTGCCTTTCTCTTTGGTTCATGCTGGTGGTGACAGATTATGCACTTAGACTATCCACTGAGCTGAACACATCTATAGCCCAGGGTGGACACCCAGCAAATGTGTCTTCGGTGAAGGAATACAAGAAGGTTATCATTCAGTAAAGCAGACAATGGAAAACTTATGCCATTGCAGGTCTAGACCCCAGAAGAAGCTTCTGGCAACTATTATAAAAACAAAAATTATCTTTGAACTTATGTTTGAAGGCCTCTGAATTAATGGAAATCAACAAGGTTATAGAGCTGCATTATCAGTGGATGGAAAGGAAGGAGGAGAGAGAAGCTGACTCATTCCTTTGAGCTGACAAAGCATACAAATCACTTTTGACAATGGTGAGAAACAGTGCACTCAGCCATGGAAGTCAGTGTGACAAAAGGGGTCTGAGCAGACGCCCTCCCTCTGGTCCTGAACTTGCCCTGTGTCTCCATCTGGATGTAAGCATCTGGACTGTGTATCTTGTGGCCTTGATGTTGCGTGCCTCCACCTTCTTTAGGAAAATACAAGCAGAGCAGAAACACTGGGGCAGGTTCTGGCATGCACTGCTGCATGTACGAGAGAGTAGATAGAGCAAAAAATGCCAAGTTCCACCTGGAAGGGAGATGGATGGCTTGGGAGGAATGATTTCCTTTCTTACCGATAGGTAAGGTATCTTCCCGTATTATTTGAATTTTTAAAATTACCTGCATGAATCGTTTTGATAACGTAATAAAATACACCTTCCAATAGGGTGAGAATAACAGGCAGAGCGGTGGGAGGAGTAACTGAGGAATGGTTGAACTTTGAAGAGAGGCTGCTCCTGGCTTCCTGAGCTCTGATAGCATGGGCTGGGCAAGGGAGAGGAAAGCTCGTTCAGGATTCCTGCGTTCATGTCTTCAGGGTCCGATCTCTGCTTAGTCAGTGCTGAAGTCTGACTAAGCTGTTAATTGCCTCCCTGAACACCCGCCACTCATTCGCCCTTTCCACAGTCTGTGTACTTACTGTTCAATCTCAACTTCTTCCTCAGCTTCATTTGACTCCATGTCCCTGACCTGAAGGATTCATAGCCAACTTCCAAGCCTTCCAGACTTGACATGGGTCCCAGTTTTCATGTTCCCAGGTTCTTCCCTAATTGATCCTAGATTTGAAGTAGTCCTTACACAGCCAAAAGGGGCCACAGGAAGCTGGCATATAGTTAATCATAAGCAGTATGACCTTGCTCTGGCCTTGATTGAGCAACTCTCAAAGCTTCCATCATCCCCATCCTAGAACGGTGACCTTGAATAAATCATGAAAAGTTTCCATGTCTTGATTTCTTTGTGTACATGGGGAAAATCTAATAGTGTTTTTCATTCAATAAAAGTTTCGTGTTACTATGTAACCAAGGGTATACATTCATAATGAAGTTCTTTTTTTCTTTGAAGGCAGAGTTTTATATAGTCCAGACTGGCATTGAACTTGGTATATAGCCAAGGATGATCTTGAACTCCTAGTCTTCCTACCTCCCTTTCCTTTGTGTTGAGTATCCTGGTTATTTATTTATTCATTTATTTATTGCCAATGTGTTTATTTATTGAAACAAGCTAGAGTCATTTGGCAAGACTCATTTGAGAATATGCCCCCATAAGATTTACCCCTGAGCATTCCTGTGGGACATTTTCTTGATTAATGATTGATATGAATAGGCACAACCCATAGTGGGCATGCAACCCCTAGGCAAGAACTCTTTAGTTTTATTAAAAAACAAACAAACAAAAGCAGGCGAAGAAAGCCACAGGGAAGAAACAGCATTCCTCTGTGGCCTGAGTTTCCGTTCCTGAATCTGGGTCCCTGCCTTGAGTTCCTGCCTGACTTCTTGGATGATGGATTGTGAAACAGAAGTGGAAGCAAAATAGTCCCTTTCTTCCTCATGTTGCTTTGGATCATTGTGTTTAATCACATAATAGAAACTCAATTAAAACACTAGGGTTACAGGTGTGTGTCACTGAGCAGAAACTACAGCCTGGTACTACTCCTTTCCCCTACAGATAGTTTGATCTCATCAAATATCCTCTTTACTCATCCACCCTGCCCACGAGAGGTTCAGAGTCAGTGCCAGGAGAACTCTCCATTAAGAAAATGATTTGTTTAGGCAATTTATTATCCTTTTCAATAAAGGTCTTCCCCCCCCCCCCCCCAGGTTTCTGCTGCTTCCCTTGTTTCCACAAAAATGGTGTCTTAATGGGAGGATCAGGTCACCAAAGTGGGGTGGAGGAAGACTTTCTTCCCCTCATGGTCTTTGAATTAGACAGAAGTCTTCAGAGGAATCAAGCAAAACAATAAAATAGATTGAAATAGAGAATAGAGTGGAATAAATTGGAACAGCACAGCACAGTACAGCACAAATCAGAACAGAACAGAACAGAACAGAACAGAACAGAACAGAACAGAACAGAACAGAACAGAACAGAACAGAACAGAACAGTTCAGTTTAGACCAGAGACTAGACTAGACTAGACTAGACTATAATTTGTTAGGTTGGCTTCTGTGGCCACAGATGCTGAAAAGTTCTGTCATGGACTGCTTGTGAACTACATCATCAGACATTGCTGCTGTTCCAGGAACCTGGCAGCAGGAGTTGAAACATAGGCTACTAAGGAATGATGCTTACTGGCTTGTTCCAACAGGCATGCACACAGGCCAATATGGTAGGGGGCATAGTCTCAATGGAAGGAACCTTCCCAAATGACTAGCTTGTGTCAAGGTGACAAAAACAAAACAAAACAAAAAACAAGCAAACTCACAAATAACCAGGACATCCTGACATTTTAGATGAACTTGTTAGAGCCATTAGAACCCCCAGAAGGATGTTAATGCAAGTCTCGGAATCAGAAGACCGAAAATCCTGCAGTGTAACACTACAGGTAGCCATTACTACAGATAGTGTGGAGGAACATAGAAAGCAGCTTGGATGAGTCTCACCTCTTCAACTGTTCGCTTCTATAGAATTCTAAAAATGGGATCCTCTACATCCAGGGTAGGCCTTCCCTCTCAATTCTAACCTATGTATCAAGGTTTTCAGTAAATATCCCAAGACACATCCTGAAGTGTGCCCTCCCTGGATGCTAGGCATCCCTCAATCCAGTGTACATGATACTGAAAGTTAAGCACCACAGTGTCACTCACACTCTGTTAGGTTTTGCTGTGTTACAGATGATCCTGGTGGCTCCCTGAGGACCTGTGACCACCGAGGAACACTGGTAGCATTCTGGAGTGCTCTGGTCTTATCACACTCTGAAGCTTGACTTTGATGTGTCTTATGTGTCTTCTGACATGACTATACCATGGCTCCTTTTGTGACAGCCTATTTGTGTGATAGCATCAGGTATTTAAGGATGGAAAGAGGTCCACTTTAAAGGCATGATGAAAGTAACCTCAAAATCACATGTATTAGAGAAATGTGGCATATATCATAGCTATTTCATGATAATTTTGAGTATTAACTTTATTTTAGTATAATTTAATTGTGAGTTTAATTTAACTTTTATTAACTACTGTAACTAGTTTGCTAAATCTTTCCGTCTCTCCCTTCATCTCTTTAACCTCCCTTCTTCCTCCCTTCCTTCTCCCTTCCCCACTTCAGTCTCTTTTTACTCCTTTTTCCTTTTCCTTTTCTCCTTCTTCTTCTTGTGTTGACAATTGCACTTAAGGCCTTGTGTACCCCCTCATCCCCCCTCTGATTAATGTCTGTCCTGCTGTAGCACAGGAAAAGAGTTCAGGGCTCCTGGGCTGGTGGGAATGAATCATTCATCTATCTCTTCAGCTGGAAAATTTTATATGTGTTACAGGAGACACTATCAGCTGCTGCAACTCTCGGGAAAGGTCTGACCGAGAGCTGAAATCTGCCTTGCTTTTCTAGGTCCTAGATCCTAGGACCATAGGTCTCTGCCTTTCACTGTGGCTTTAATGTATTTCATGTCTTTTACTACTGAGCAATACCCACATCCCCACAACACTTCTGACAGCCAGTGAACTCTCCCTGACCTACCACAAACTGTACTTAAGCTACCTTTTCAAGACAGCAGCTGGCAGAACTCCTAATCACACCCTCACCTAAATTCCTCCTTCCTTTACAGAGACAGATTGAGAGATAAACTTAGGTCCACCCTCTGCAATCCACCAGGTGATGTGGAGGCAACCGGTAACCAAGCACTGAGGAGGAGGTGGGGCAGAAGCTTCTCCGCCTGCAGTATTAACTTTGACCCACAAAACGTACTCCCCTCCTGGTGTGGTCAGAATAATGCAGAATATCAAAGGGGAGGGGAAGAGGAGGAGAAGAGAGGAGGGAAATGCCGTAGAGGACCAAGAAGAAAGCAGGAAAGGAGAGAAAAAGAATTGAAAATTTAAGGGAGTGATGTGAATTAGTTCGAGGAAAGGGATGAGACAATGACCAACAATGTCTCTCTGGGGAGAATCCAGCTGAGAAAACATTACCAAGGTAGCCATGCACCAAATTTTGTACGTGCGTACTAGAGAAGTGACCCAAAGCTTCAGAGAATTTGTAGAAGGCTCTCTTCTCCTGCCCCTCCCCTCTCCCTCTTCCTCTATCCCTCCCCTCCCCTCTCCTCCTTCCCCTCTTTGTGGGTGTTTCTCTCTTTCCCTCTTCTTCCCTCCCCTCTTCTTCCTCCCTCCCTCCTACCCCCTTCCTTCCTCTTTCCCTTCTTCCCCATTCTCTCTGATTAATGTCTGTCCTGTTGCAGCACAGGAAAGAGTTCAGGGCTCCTGGGCTGGTGGGAATGAATCATTCAGCTATCTCTTAGGCTGGAAAATTTTGAATGTGTTACACAGGGCACAGATATCAGCTGCTGCAACTCTGGGGAAAGGTCTCATTTAGAGCTGGAATCTGCCTTGTTTTCTTTTCTAGGTCCTAGGACTGTAAAGTAACTCCTCCCTTCACTGTGGCTTCTTTTAACGTTAAGTCCATTTCTGTTCTAAATATCTAAGAGATCTGAATGAATATATTTAGCAGTTAAATGGCTCTTTCCCGTTTTGTTTTTAAATGTGCGTGTATTTGAGGTGAACCTAGGGCATTACCCTGCTATGCAACGCAGTATCACTGAGCTATCCCCTAGCCCAGTTTTATTTTTTAGTTTTGAAATGGATCCCACTAAGTTGCCCAGGCTAACGCTGCACCCACTCTGTAGCCCAGGCAGCCTGTGAACTTGTAATGCTCCTGCCTCATCTTCCATGTAGCCTACAGGCCTGAGTCACTGGATAAGCCATGGGTTTAGACTTTGATTCCTGGCTCAAGCGAGTGGTAGTTTGCAATCTCGATTCAGTTTCCTAACTTCTCAATCCTCTGCTGTTGAAAGTGAGGAGATCCCTGGAACCAGAGAAGGATCAACTGGGATAATGTCTACAAATCACCTAGGAGAAAAAGCAGCACAAAGTAGATAGTAAATAAAAAATGTCTAACTTCCTGTTTTTCCATTTCTTTTTCTTTTACATTTTTATAATGTTTTAAAAATAGTAGACTACAAGACTCCCTAGGATAAAAATCGCATCTTTGTCACTGGAAAGTAACTTTTCTTGAAAAATAAAAATGTTCTTGTTAAAATTTTCAAATAATAGACATCACCTATTTTTATGCTGCCATCAGTCCTGTATTCTAGAGAAAGATCATATTCAGTTCCTACCAGTTTTAAATTTTAAATACCTTGGTGTCATATTAATTTGTCCAAAAGTCTTTCAGACTTTGATTTCTTAATGTATTAGACGGTTGTGCGCTCATTTTGGCCAAAAAATAGTTTATCCACTTGAGCCCTCATTCTACTTCTGCTTCCATAGCAGTTGATCCTTTTTAACTCCTTTGTTGGTCAGTTTAACAATATGAATAATAAATGACATTTTCCTTAGCTTGGATGTAGTATATAACACTTGAGTGCTTCACCCAGTAGGCCATGATATTGCTGGATCAATTCTCTCTTTTCATACCTTCCGTTTTCTAACATCTGTCAATTTATTGTGTTCCAGGTACATAAAGTTGCCACTTTTTTATAGCTCTAAGTATGCTTTCTGCATTTTTGTGATAACTAGAATCAAAACAGTAGATGCTAGTAAAGATGTGTGGTGATTTGAATGAAAATAGCCCCATAGGCTCCTAGGGAGTGGCACTATTAGGAGGTGTGACTTCGTTGGAGTAGGTATGGCCTTGTTGGAGGAAGTGTGTCACATTTGCTTTGAAATTTCATATGCTCAAGCTAGGCCCAGTGTCTCTTTCTCTTTCTGTTTCCTGCTGATCTGGATGTAGAACACTCAGCTACTTTTCCAGCACCACATTTATTTGTGTGTTGTCATGCTTCCCACCATAATGATAATGGACTAAATCTCTAAGCTATAAGCCAGCCCCAGTTAAATGCTTTCTAAAAATTTTTTAAAATAAGAATTACCATGGTCATGGTGTCTTTTCACAGCAACAAAACTCTAAAACAATATTATTTCCTGCTGTGGCTACCTTAGTATTATTTTTGGCCATTTTGTAAGTACTTTATGGTCTTCTTGTTTGGATTTTTAGTTTTCCTTGTTTGGATTTTTAGTTTGCAATTGCCTTCATTTTTCTCTCATTTTAAAGTTTTATTATACCTTTAGCTCTTTCCGTATTTCAGAGATCAAACATATATATTTTTCTCTATTTTAAAAATGATTTTAAATTATGTATATGTATGTATGTCTGCATGTGAGTATATGCACCTGAGTACAGGTACCCTTAAAGGCCAGGAGTTTCCAATCTTCCTGAGCTAGTTGGCGTTACAGGTGGTTGTGAGCCACCCTATTTAAGTACACCCAGTTTTCCTAGATGACTTAAGAACCCCAAGTTCCATATTTTTTCTAATTTCATTAGTTTTTACCCAATATTAGTTTTCTAGAATACTGTAATATATTTATTAGCCAAGTCTTTCTTGCTGGGACAGTTTTTCAGATTCCTTTGAAAGATTTGTGTAGTACCAGTGAGATACTCTTTAGACCACTAGTCAACTGAGATGTGTCTGGTGCTTTTTCTCAGGACTAGAATGTCACTGTAGCTTTCTAGGAGGAGATTCAGAAGAAGCCCAGTACCACTCTCATCAATGGTGTCTACTCTGACCATGCCATCCCTGTTGATGTGAACTTCGTCAGCTGACTGAGGGAGCTTCTCAGATTCTGCACAGTCACGGTTCTGTTTCACTCCCTTTGCATACTTTTGGGAAAGGGCAATATATGCATTCCAACCTTTAGTGGGCATTGTGTTTCACCTCTTTGAAGGCAGAAGAACTTGGTAAATTATTTAAAGTTCTCCTGCATGACATGTTTTTCTCTTCTCTCTCACTTATTTATTCAATTACTTATTTATGGTCATACAGACTCATAAATATTTATTTTACACTTTGGTTTTAATCAAATACTTCTTTATTTTGTTTCTGGAACTAGTCCAGCTTTGGACCACTTAGGACATCTTTCATTTGGCTCCTTTCCTCTTTTGATACACTTGTAATATTATGGATTTGTGCTTTTTCCTTTATTCTTGTGTATTTTCTTACTGTCTGGTATCGGAATGGTTATAGCTAACTGTTTGCAATTTCTATCCGTGAAAATAATTTTTCTCCTGCCTGTAATCCCAGCAGTGTAGGGAAACAAGATGGAAGGATGATGAATTCAAAGCTAGTGTGGGAACTATAATGAGAAAAAATATGTTTAGAAAAAATGCACCTGGATCCCTCTGGCTAGGTTCTCATAATTGTTGCAAGCCCCAGATTCCTTCCCTCCTCACAAGATGGCAAGGCACTGGGGAGGTGAGAAGAGGCCCTGCTTTGGGGGTAAGGTATGCACCCTGGGAGGCGTCCAGATTCCAGTTTACACTTCAAGAATATGAACACAAAACAATGTACACAATAATCAGACCAACCTCCAGGCAGTGGTGGCGCAAGCCTTTAATCCCAGCACTTGGGAGGCAGAGGCAGGCGGATTTCTGAGTTCGAGGCCAGCCTGGTCTACAGAGGGAGTTCCAGGACAGCCCGGGCTACACAGAGAAACCCTTTCTCAGAAAAAAAAAAAAAAAATCAGACCAACCGACCACAAACCATCCCCTTTCCGGGGACACTGTTTGTAAGGAAGAGGGTACACTGATTAGCCTGCTCTAGGGAGCCACAGTAATACTTTTTAATGTTTCTTAGGATGGTCATAGTGAATACTTAAGAAATATCAGTACAGTTAGAGCGCACGGAAAATTTTACAATTTCCCCTGTGCTGAGCACTGAAGTTGGCTGAACACTAACAGGGCACTGCAGGTACTCTGTGATACCACAACTGTCCCAGGTGCTCTGTGACATGCCACAACTGTCTCTTTCTGGTTTTCTAACTTAACCAAGAACAAAGACATTCTTTGTGACTAGTCCCTTTGTTTTCACTTTCGAATAAACCCCAGGGAAGAGCAGCCAGATACATTTATTATGCCTTGTAAATCAGCAATATTAAAAGCAACACTATTACCACTTGACATGTCAGGAGGATGAGGCTCAGCTGAATTTCTTGCCTCTCCCTGTTATCATTCTGGGTTAAAATCCTTGAAGATGCTAAAAATTAACTTTCCCAGTAGATGCTCATGCACACAGCATTGCTCATACACACTAAAGGATTTGAACCAAACGTTACTGGATTAATGCTTTTGCTATGGTATATGATGAGCCAAAGTGGATTCATATTTCCTGTTCGCCTCTTATAAAATGCAGCTGCCTATGTTATTTAAGTGTAATTTGCTCATGTGATGACATAATGCTGGGTGAAAACTGGGTTTAGTTTGGGGACTGCTGTTTTTTTGTTTTTTGTTTTTTTTTTTTTGGTTTTTCGAGACAGGGTTTCTCTGTGTAGCCCTGGCTGTCCTGGAACTCACTCTGTAGACCAGGGTGGCCTTGAACTCAGAAATCTGCCTGCCTCTGCCTCCCAAGTGCTGGTATTAAAGGTGTGCCCCACCACTGTCTGGCGGGACTGCTGTTTTAATTTGGGTGTATGATACTTCGCTTTTCCTGAGACTCTGACTCCTATTTTCATACTCAGAGGGGCTCACACTTGCTCCTTAACAGTGGGGACAACACCTTCTTGAGACAGGGACAATGACTTGAGTCAATGAGGAATAAATCCTGGCGTGCCTCTCTGGTTGGTACAATACTGTGCAAATGTAAGTAGTGCTTCGACAAATAGTGTTTTACTTTGTTAAAGGAGCATCTATTGGGCTAAATCATTTAGTGAGGGCAAAGCACTTTGAATAAACAGTAAGCCACGGAGACTCTTGCTCTCTGCCTCCCAGACAGAGTAGAATGAAGGTACACTTCTGGCTTGGAGATGGCTAAGAGTTTGGTGGAATATAGGTTCTAATCTTCCCAAAGCCCCTCTTGATTTGTCCCCTGATCTCGAAGTTGAGTGTGTGAAAGCAGATGCTTCTGACTGCTCATCTTACAATGTTATTACATTTAGGAGGTTGTGGACATGTGGCTGCCTAAACATTCACATCTCTCAAGGGTGCCAGGATTTTTCTTAGAGAATCTTTTGTGACATCAGGGGTCTCAGGCATCTTAATGGGTGTTATTTCCAGCCTTCTAGAAGAAAATCCAGCTGAGCTTCCCTGGTCTGTTCTGGGCTTGGATGTCTGACACTGAAGAGATTTAATGCCTATTATCAGTGACAGTCCTTTTGGAGGACAGACAGACTCAAAGCCATTCTCAAGGATTCTTCTTTTATTTCTAAAATACCTTTTGACCACTGGAAAGGCGGCGGAACTCGGCTTTTGTTTCTTTTAGTGTGTTCACAGCAGAACTGAGGAGGAAAAGGGTATCTCAGCCAGGCGTTTTCTTTTCTTTATTCTTTTCCTTCTACTTGAAAGACTCCATTGTTCCACCTCCAGTTACAGCCCTGGAGAAAGCTACTAAAGATTAAGAGAGAGAGAGGAGAGGGAGAGAGAGAGAGAGAGAGAGAGAGAGAGAGAGAGAGAGAGAGAGAGAGAGAGAGAGAGAGAGAGAGCGAGCTACTTTTGTATTCTCAGCCTGGCAGGCTTTTACAGACGGGTGGAAGCAGATGCCAACCATGTTCCTGAAGTCTAATGGCTTTATCACAACTACATTAGAGTTGCTTGTGCTTGAGTCAATCAGGAGTGAAGGCTTTCCTTGACTTAAGCTGACTTTAGAAACACACAGTGCTGTGGTTGGCTGGCAGCTGTGACGGGATTTAATTAGAGTAAGTGGGAAATGGATCAGCTGTTTTCACTACTTTCACTACATAATCTCCAACCTGCTTTTTTATTTATGGAATGTTTTCTCTAGGAGATAAAACTGCAAATCAAGCGAAACAAAGCGAGACTATGTTCTTAGAGATACTTTTATTTATTTTCTTATTTATCAATGGTGTTTGGTTTCGCTTGTTAAGTCTTTTGGTCTTAATTAAAGATATTCTTTGCAATTTGAAATAATTAACTCCTTATTGGAGGCGGGGCACCCGTGTGCCATGCAGCACATGTGAAAGTCAGAGGACAACTTTGGGAGTCGCTTTTCTCCTTCCACCTTGTTGAGCCTCTTTCTTGTTTCTACAGTGCTGAGTCCTCCAAGCCAACTGGCCCATGAGCCTCTGTGCAATTTTTCAGACTCCGATATCACTGTAAGAATTCTGAGGTTATAGATGTGTGCCACCTCATCAAGCTTTCTACTTGGGTTTCAGGGATTGAATTTGGCTCATCAAGTTTGTGTGGCAAGTGTTTTTACCCAATGATCCATCTATCTTACTAGCCTTAGCCCTGTGCGCTCTCTCTCTCTTTCATCTCTCTGTGTGTCTATTTGTCTCTGTGTCTCTATTTCTCTATGTCTCTCGGTCTCTCTCTCCTTTCTGTCTCTCTCTCTGTGTATCTGTTTATCTTGGTGTCTCAGTTTCTCTCTGTCTCTGTCTGTCTCTATCTCTCCTTCTCTCTCTTCTCTGTCTTTCTCTGTGTGTGTCTGTCTGTGTCTCTGTCTCTAGGAGGTCTCTCTGTGTGTGTTTGTCTGTTTGTCTCTGTGTCTTAGTCTCTCAGTCTCTCTCTCTCTCTCTCTCTCTCTCTCTCTCTCTCTCTCTTTCTCTCATTTGTAGAGCCTCACTATGTAATCCAGGATGAGAGACACTCTTACACTATAACTCAAGCTCAACTCATACTTGTTGTATAGCCCAAGATAGCCTTGAACTCACAATACTTCTCCTGCCTCAGCCTCCACAATGCCGGGTTTATAGCTTGAACTCCTTGGCTACTTCTGTACTGTTAGAGCAGTGAAGGTTCTGGTTGCTTTTATAAAAGTCATGCTGATAAGTGTTCTAAAATTAGAAAATAAAAGACATCATTATGACTATAAGTCTGCAAAGAACTGTAGTGAAGAGAACAGACAGGCCCACTGTGAGATTAATGGCTAGGAGAAGCTATGGCTGAATTAATTCCTTAGTGTTCTCTGGTAGGTTAATAACTTATTAATATAAATAAGACAAACTGCCAAGGTTTGTTTTGGAAACTTGGCCAGCAGTGTGATGATGCTCAAGAACTTATGGAAGAATCAGGGCAGTTGGGACTGCTTCTTTGAGAGAGATTTATTCTGAGTCTGTGGAGTGAGTCAGTGGTTCCCACATGTTACTGCTGCTTCTCAAGTACCTCATGCCACTGTGATGCCATCTCCCATGATTTTCTTTGTTTTTCTTTTCTTTTTTTTTTTTTTTTGGCTTGGTTTTTCGAGACAGGATTTCTCTGTGTAGCCCTGGCTGTCCTGGAACTCACTCTGTAGACCAGGCTAGCCTCGAATTCTCAAACTCAGAAATCCGCCTGCCTCTGCCTCCCAAGTGCTGGGATTAAAGGCGTGCGCCACCACCGCCCGGCTCCTTTCTTTTCTTTTCTTTTCTTTCTTTCTTTCTTTCTTTCTTTCTTTCTTTCTTTCTTTCTTTCTTTCTTTCTTTCTTTCTTTCTTGTTTGCTTGCTTGCTTGCTTGCTTGCTTGCTTGCTTGCTTTCAATAAAGGGACCAGCCTCTGGCATCTCAGTATAGTAATAGAAAACTGGCAAACACCTTGGTAAATGTGCAACACAAACTTATAGGAATAGAAATGCATAGATGTGCCAGAATGACTTGCTGGTTATGAATTATTTGTCACAAGCATCATCAACATTCTTTCTAGAGGAAGAGACTGATGGACAAATGTTGGTTAACTGAGTATCTATGCTGTACCTATGGAATGAAGTTATGAAAGCTGGCTTGGAATTGCAAAGCCAAGTCATTATCAGGAGTAGCAATTAGGCAAAACACACACACACATACACACATACACACACACACACACACACACACAGAGAGAGAGAGAGAGAGAGAGAGAGAGAGAGAGCACAAACATAGGTTCAAGAGCTTCAGTGTCTATAACCCCTGTGTGAATAAGTAAAAATTACGATTTGATTTAAAAAATAAAGAAAGAAAGAAAAAAAAAAGAAAAGAAACAAGAGCTCCAGTGTCCTGCCAAGGATGAACTACGTCATTAGCAGAAACGGGAGCAGATGCCACACTCTCTTCAATGCTCTCATCTCCGCCTAACAGGGGAGCAACCATTTGTCTGCACGGATAAAGCAAGTTAAATCACCTATTTTTCTCTAGCCCTTCCATAAACGCATGCAGAAAGGACTTTCCTCACCTGTCAAAACAGATGCTTTACTTCGAGGCTTTTTTTTTTTTTTGGGGGGGGGGGGGGCGGTTCAAGACACGGTTTCTCTGTGTAGCCCAGGCTGTCCTGGAACTCACTCTGTAGACCATGCTGGACTTCGAGGTTTTCAAACGAAAAGTGATTCATTTAAAAAAAAAAATGCACCATAATTACTTAAAGTTGGTGTGTCAGTGTCTTGGAAACAAGGAAACTCAGGACCAGACTTTTCCCCTTTTTCTGACTCATTCATGATGACTCAGGTTTGGTCACTGGTCAGAAACTAGAAAATATTTGGAAGACATAAAAGGGTGCATGAAATATTAAAAATTTTGAAAAAAATGAGTAAGAAGCTAATCTTGCAGCCAATTTTTCTTAATATTTTGATAAAATGCCCACGATCATTGATAATTACCACCCAGTTTGGGGGTAATCCTATTAAAATGTTAACCATAAAATGGATCAGAAACTGTGATATTTACTTTGCACAAGGTTTGTATGATGTGCCTCCCATGCGTTTTTATAGAAGTGGGTCATAACATGATATACTCTCAGAACTGGACTGAGGAATTACAAGCAGATCCCACATGCTTTTAAACGGTTTCCCTTTCTGTTAGGAATGCATCTATAAATACTGGACTTGGCACCTCTGGTAAGAATGAGCTAGTGTTAAATCTTACGTGTGATGATGGCTTCTTTTAAAGAGAAGCACTGAGATTTGAAAGTCCCCAGTGGGGAGCATGGTGGATCCCCTCCTTCTGGAAATCCTCACCTTGACTGCAGAGGATCTGGCTGTTGCTCTCTTGGGAGTCAGTTGGGCTTGTGCTAGATGACATATCTAACATTTCTTTGCCTTTCCCTTTCTTAAGGATATTTTTTTCTACACTTTACAATATTCAGATTCTCCAGAGTTCTGGACTTGACCCACCATTCGCCTTAGTCCTCTGAACTTCAGACTGGATCCATTCTCTCCCTGAGTCTTCATTATCAGCCCCCACAGACTCCTCTAACCCATCTAGCAGAGGCTTGTCCCCAATAAATGAGAGCCATTTCAGATTCCTCTAGCCAAGGGACCTTGGACACTTAGATTCCTCCTAGCAAAGCCGATCTCTTGTCCCAAATCTCTTTGTCTCTTTCTTCCATGAAAGACCAATCACCCTCTCCAGAAACTCCTAAAAAGGAAACAAATTACAAATAACATAAGCAAGAGTTGGCAATGTTTTTTTCCAAATCTGTTTATGCCTGTTGTATTTTCTATTTAATGGTATAAAGTATTTAATAGTATAAAAGCCAAAGAAGTATAAGAATGAAAAAGAAAAACATCTATTTTATGAGAATTAATTAACATTTGGATAGAATTCTATAAAAGAGAATAATATATAATAAAGCATAAGAAAGACATCAGAAAATTAAAAGATATCAAAATATTCATAAATACGCAGAGCAGTTTGTTACGCTTCTCACCAGCTGACTGTATCTTATTCCATTAAAAAATGGCAACTGGAGATCAATGGTGCTTCTTTATTCAAGAAAGTAGCAGAGTGCCAATCAAACTGGAAGGGATGTCCTATAACCAAGACTGACTAATGAATTCACCAAGAAATGATTAATGCCAACATAAATTATTTAGATATACATTTATAATTTCTTTCCTCACTTTCACACTGCTAACCGACTCATTCCCAGGCCTCATCAGATCTGCTTATAGGAATTTGATTCTGACTTGTCAGAGAGGTCAGGGTAGGATGTTCCTGGATACTGTGACTAAGATCCTGAGAATTTTGATTAACCATACATTTGAGGCATTACTATTTATCTAAAAGGTAAATACATTGTAAGGAATAGCATCAATTTCTGGGTTTGAATCCTGCTTCTATTTCTAACTGATACAGTGCTGTCACACAAATACTAATACTGAAACTTACAATAGTAACAATGCTAAGAGGATCAACTGTTTATAAAACAAATCACAGACACTCAGTTATAGCAGAAATTATAAGTAGGATATTTCTATTTCCCCTTTAAAGTGTTTTAAAAGTTATTCTATTTCCCAATCAACTTAATACAATGATGAGCTCTGGAAATCGTTGGATGAAAAAGATTGAACTTTGTGCCCCTTTTGGAGGTAGCTAAGGCAAATTGGAGAGAACCCAGGAACAATACGACCCTGTAATTAGATTACACGGTGGCCAGAGGTCAAAACCCAGGAGCAAGCAGAACTCTCAGTCAAGGGTCAGTGATCAAGCACAAGCCGAGCTCAGCCGTATTTGGTGTGAAGCCCCCGGGGAGATCCTAGGAGCAAAGTAGAGCACTGGGGAGGCCTTGAGCCAGGCTCCTGGATCACGGCTAGCGAGATCTCTGCTGTGATCTGTAGCTTTCTCTCTATAGCGTGGAGAATGAGCCTCTAAAAGTTAAACCAAATCTGCCATTCCTAACTTCAAACCCTGAGAGGCTTACTCGCCCAATTTCCAGCAAAAGGTCGAGTCACTGCGGTGACCAGAGCACTCTGTCCTTCAGCCACCACTGGCCTTCTTGGAACTCTTTATTTAAAAAATAAATTTTTTTTTTGCATTTACTTATTTATTCAGGGGCAGGGCACAAGTGTGGGTGGGGGTCACATGACAAGTAGGAGTCAGGCCACTCCTTTAGCCAAGTGGGTCCTGGGAATCAAGCTCAGGTTGTCAAGCTTGGTAGTGAGTCCCTTTATCCAAGTCCTCATTGGTATTCTCCCTCCCCCCCTTTTTCTAATCTAAAGATTTATTATTCTATTTTATGAATATGGGTATTTTTGCTTGCATGTATGTCTGTGGACCATGGGTGTGTGGCCTCTGTGGAGGTCAAAGGAGGCATTTGATTGCCTGGAGCTCGAGTTACTAATGGTTGTGAGCTGCTATGTGTGTGTTGGGAACTGAACCTGGGTCCTGAGTCCTCTAAAGAGCAATAATCAGTCTTAAGAGTCCTTTCTCTACCGTCTCACCGGTATTTAAAGAAAAAGTCCTACATCCTCTTGTCCTGTGTCTCCTGAAGGTCATAACACCCAGAGCTACTTGCCCTTGTCTTAAACTCTTGGGTCCAATCTACTTTTCCAGTAGAGCCTACCTCTATCCCCTCCTCTATTCTGCCCTCCCCCCCCACCCCCCCACCCCCACCCCAACACATCTATACTCTGCCTGGCTTACTTCTCCCTTTTTATATTATGTGAATTAGTAATTTAGCTTTCTTATCTGCCTATTTGCTAGACTGTAAGTTTTACGAGGGCAAAGAACTTTAGCTATTTTGTTCATTAATGTATCTAAGAGCCTGAGACAGTTCTTGGCACATGAGTTCATTAAACGACCGATCAAAGGAACAACACAATTGAAGAACCAGGACCAGGCTTGAAAGAAGACAGCCTGAAGCGTTCTTGGCCACTGGCTAAGCACTTGCTGACCGAAGGCAATGAACTGTTCGGAACAGCACAGCTTTCTGACTTTGGCTGGTTGGACAGTCTCCCCTTTTCCTAGGTCATGGTACTTTCTCAATTTTATTGCCTTAGATTCAGGCTTACTCAGGCAAAGAAAGCTAGGGAACCGTGGATAAGACCTAGATGATCCAGATATTAAAAATGTCTTTGCTTCAATTTTGTGCTGTAGAGGCAAGTAGGTGTTAAAGCTTCCCTCCTCCCTCCCTTCATGGCTCTAGTTTCATTTAATGATTACCTCATGATTCAGCAGTTGTTACTCTTCTTCGATTCTTTCAAGTTCTGTAGTTTCTGACCTTGTCCTCAATAGATTCATTTCTGTCATTAACTATTTGGTCCCCTCCCAGTTTTCATTATCTAATTGTGACTTACTTAGATGCTTCCAGTTTTTGTAAAGGACTAGTGTTCTTTATGTATAAATTCTAATTATAAAATTATTTAGGCTGATTTGGGGGCATATGGTATCCACCTAGGTCTAACTTGCAAATGTCTGATATAGTTTCCCTAATCTTCACTCCAACCTTGATGCAGGAGTTTGAACTCAGTAAATTTATTACAATCTGTAATCTTACCGCATGCATGTAATCTTTGGACCAGACCCTTAAGAGTCATGGGAAGAAAATGGCGATAGATTCTGGGATCATATCCCAGGTGACCTATAGACAATCAGTACATTAATTAACTCCTAAGGTGAAACTCCTGACACTCAAGTCCAGAACACGAGTCACTAACTAGCGAGTGCCTTGGAGCTTCTGGAACAGTGAGCTCATGTTGCTGGTAGCATGCTATGGCCATCTCTAGGAGCTTTATCGTGAAAACTCCCCACTTATGAAGCATTTGACATGTGTTATCAGACACAAAACAAGCAAGCTCTCCCTACAGTTTCTACCCCACAGGTATACAGATACTGTTCAAGGAGACCTTTGTTCTTTTTATAGGCAAGATTATTAAGGAATCTTTAGGCTGTGCATTTTTATTTTATTTTATTTTATTTTATTTTATTTTATTTTATTTTATTTTATTTTATTTTATTTTATTTTATTTTATTTTATTTTATATTTAAGTCAGGGTTTCCTGTGTGTAGCCCTGGGTGCCCTGAAATGCACTACATAGATCAGGCTAACCTCAAACTCAAGAGTTCTTCCTGCCTGCTGACATTGAGAGGTATGTGTTACATATGCCTGCCTCAGATAAATTTTTGAAGGAATTATAGATGAGTTCATTTGGTCAGTATATCTAGGGACAAGGAATAAAGAGAATGACCAAAGAGAAATATCTGAATACATACCAATGATAATACCAGCTTTCCTTCGTTTTTTCTTTTCCTTCAAATAAAAGGACTTAAAATCCAATAAGTAAACATTGAGATGGAAAAGTGAATCAATATCTTGATGAAGGTTTGGCAAATGATGGCCCTCGAGCCAAAACCTTTCTGCTATCTATTTTAGTAAATAAAGTTTTATTGGAACATAGACCTGTGTACTCCTGTAGTCTTTTTTTTTTTTTTTTTTTTTTTTTTTGGTTTTTCGATACAGGGTTTCTCTGTGCACCCCTGGCTGTTCTGGAACTCAGTCTGTAGACCAGGCTGGCCTCGAACTCAGAAATCTGCCTGCTTCTGCCTCCCAAGTGCTGGGAATAAAGGTGTGCCACCACCGCCCAGCTAACTCCTGTAGTCTTTTACTCTTACTACTCTGAGTGTCCCTATTCAAGGGCAGCTGAGCAATCTCAAAGGAGCTAGAGGTGGCAACACCGAAAAATCTACTACTGGCTCTTTACAGGAAAATGCCTTGGTTGCCAGCAGGATAACTAACTATTCTAGATTATTCTAATCATTTTTTTATGTGAAATGAGAAAGTGATAAATTGTGCTAATTATTTGTGAGACACATAAATAGTATTTTCCAGCTGGACGGTTCACAGAATAATTCAGGAACCTAATGCTATGAGAAATGTCAAGCCATTGTTAGCCCATAAATACCCACACAAGATTATTAAATGGATCTTAATGTATAGTCCCTTTCTATATGGGGAGAGGAGAGAGATGCCACAAAGAGAACTCTTTTCTTATATTATCTTTACTTTTTTTAGTGACATACATTTTAATTTTTTAAGAGTATAATTTCTTTGCTTGCATGGACATCTGTGTATCACATGTGTGCCTGTTGCCCACTGAGGAGAGAAGAGAGCATCCAGTTTGGAACTGGAGTCACAGATGGTTGTGAGCTGCCATGTAGATGTTGAGACTCAAACTTGGATCATCTGGAAGAACACCCAGTGTTCGTAACCACTGAGCTGTCTCACCATCCTGAGAAGTCTTTTCAAAGTGGACTATATTCTTATTGGAGTGTGGGCAAGACATCTACCAAGGTATAGAAATGATAGTATAGCTTCAGGTTTTATACTGCTATCTAAGGTAGGGTTACTGTTATGATGAAACACTGTGACCAAAAAGCTACTTGAGGAGGAAAGGGTTTACTGAGCTTATACTTCAATATTGTAGTCTATCACTGAAGAAAGACAGGACAGAAACTCAAGCAGGACAGGAACCTGGAGGTAGGAGCTAAAGCAGTGGTCATTGGAGGAGGCCTGTTTATCAACTTACTCCCTGTGGGTTGCTCAGTCTGCTTTCTTATAGAATACAGAACCACCAGCCCAGGGATAGCAGTACCCACAATGGGATGAGACCTCCCCCATCAATCACTAATTAAGAAAATACTCTACAGACTTGCCTACAGCCATATCATATGGAGGCAGTTTCTTAATTGAGGTTTCCTCCTCTCAGATAACTATAGTTTGTGTCAAGGTGACATCAATCTAGCAAGTACAACTACTATATAGTGATGAGAAGTCAGCTTCACTAATATTTAATGTATAAATTGGCACTAGTCCCTGCACAAATGTAACATTAGGCAAGTTATTTGAAGAACCTTAAAGAAAGGGTCGAGATTTCCTAGTCTCAGACAAGTAGGTACAGAGTTCTTGTTTTTTTTTTTCATTTGTTTGTTTTGTTTTTTTAATTTCGATGTGTTGACACTCTGAGGTTCGCATGCACTCAGTATGAGGATTTTACTGTCCATTTCGCAGAATGGACTATAAGGAGTCCTGTAAAAAAATATTTAAGGTAGAAGATAATAATTCATGCACTGCTTAATAATAAAAAAATGGTAGAGGCAATATTCCTTATAAGTTTTTGGAACTAGTCCTCAGCTATGAAGGAGGGCTCAAAGGTAGATTATAAATTTCTAGTGAATTGTGGAATAGTCTTAATACCTGTAATAAGGATTCCCATCCTCTGTCATTGTAGACTTCACCTTGATTGAGTACTTTGTTGAGTTTCAGTCACTTTTACATGATTAGAAAGTTCTAAAAAAAGAACCATTGTTTGTAGATAAAGATGAGATCCTGTTCTGTTCACATTCCCGGATCATCAGGAATTACCTTCCCAGCTGTGACAATTGCTAGCGTTAAGAACAGAAATAATGAGTGTAGTGGCAGAATGAAGCGCAAAGATTTAAAAACATAACTAACTATGATAAATCCACAGTGTTTACAGAAGCCTTAGAAGTGCTAATGAGCTTTTAAAGTTAAGAATAGTATACACTGGGGCTGGAGGGCTCAGGGGTGAGAGCAGTCACTGCTCTTGCAGAGGACTGCGTTTGGTTCCCAGCACCTACATGGCAGCTCACAGCTACCTGCAGTTCCATTTCTAGGGGATTTGATACTTCCTTCTGGCCTTCAAAAGCAACAGGCACCCAAGTGATGTATAACCATAAATGCAGGCAAATACCCATACATATAAAAAAAAATCCTAGAAAACTTTTTTTAAATATAGGAGATATCTTTGTAAATTAGCAGAAAATAAAAATCAAAAGGACTGCTATTTGCTACTTAATTTTTTTTTTTTTTTTTTTTTTTAAGACAGGGTTTCTCTGTGTAGTCCTGGCTGTCCTGGAACTTACTCTGTAGGCCAGGCTGGCCTCGAACTCAGAAGTCTGCCTGTCTCTGCCTCCCAAGTGCTGTGATTAAAGGCGTGTGCCACCACTGCCCGGCTATTTGCTACTTCTTTATGTCTCAGGGTTTTACTACTGTGAACAGACACCATGACCAAGGCAACTCTTATAAGGACAACATTTAGTGGGGCTGACTTACTGGTTCAGAGCTTCAGTCCATTATCATCAAGGTGAGAACATGGCAGCATCCAGGCAGCCATGGTGCAAGAGGAGATGAGAGTTCTACATCTTCATCTGAAGGCTGCTAGCAGAATACTGGCTTCCAGGCAGCTAGGATAAGAGTCTTAAAGCCCACACCCACAGTGACAAACCTACTCCAACAAAGCCACGCCTATTCCACCAGGGCCATACCTTCTAATAGTGCTACTCCCTGAGCTGAGCATATACAAATCATATATATATCATATTATAATATATCATATTATATATATATAATCTATTTGGGAGGCAGTAAAAGAGTTTGCCACCAAGTCTGACACTCTGGTTCTCATGGTTGACGTCTATCTCTACATGTTTCATGGTCAACACATACATATACATGCACACACTGTTATGCATGACTTTGTTTCCTGAGATTTTAGTTATTCATAGTCAATCTAGTCTGAAACCACTGAATAAAAATGTCCCTATGTGTTAACTCTGTGGCCTTCTGAGTACTACAGAACGATCTCATGCCATCCACTTTGCTCTGCCAAGCTTGTCCATCACCTCTAGTCTAGCAGACTGATGCTTGTATACCACCAGCCTGCCTCTTCCTTAGTAGCTGTCCCAGGCACCAGATCATCTGACATCACAGTTCTCGAGGTTGAGGGACCATCATGTAGCCAAAACCTTGTCACATTGCCTGTGTGTGTCATTCTCATCTCTTGCATTTGTCCCACAGGGGACGGACGATGGAGCAGTGAGACATAATAAAATATTTTTGAGATGTGGATTACATTCATACAAAATTTTATGCAATATGTTCTTCTAATTGTTCTGTGAGTTATCATGAATTTCTCATGGTGCCTAATTTACAAGTTAAACTTTACAGTAGGCATGGTGTATCATACAAAGAACATAGTTTGTAGTTTGGAATTATTGTGGTCCCAGGAGCCCTTCCAATAAGGGCTGTTGTATTCCATATTTTGACCTTTTCAAGATCTTTCTCATTCAGATATTTTCTCCAATCTGGTAGTAGCCAATTTCTCCCACAGTGCTCTTGGGTGACCACTGCTTTCTTTCATCTTTCTTTGATAAGCAACAAGAATTCTTCTACAGCTCAAGTTAGTATTTGACTCTAGAGGTTCGATTTTTTTTTTCTCTCTGTTGATTTTGGACTAACCACAAAGATTTTTCCTTTTGTATTGGTTTAAGAAAAAAAAAAAAAAAACAAACCTCAGAGGCAATCTTTGCTACTGGAATGTCCAGAAAGCCTGGCTTCTTATCAACTTTCTCGTGCCTTCAGGAAGCCAGTCTCAAATGCAAATTTCTGAGGCTTTCTAGGGTTTGACAGTCCAATGTGAGCTGGTGCCAATGGTAATTAGAATTCATGAAGACAGATTGGCACTTGAGACACGCATAGGAATAATGTGGGGGCGCAGGGTAGAAGGACTGTTCAGCTCATGCTTAGATAGTCTGTAATTCCTCATATGTTCAGTATGCATACTGTAGAGAGAAATTCATAAAAACCTGCCACAGATGTGGACTGCACTCTAGTCTCACGACTATAGGTACCTTTTTTTTTCTTTAAGCAAAAGTTTGATCATGTCAGTTTTATATAGAAAATTAATACCTTAGGGGAATTTAGAAAAAAAAAGTTTTTAAAATTTTTTGATGCAGCTTAGATTTGGAACCATTTTAGAAATAAGAAATCATTAATTTGTGTCAATATCCATGGGGATGAGGAGGATGTGAGCCTTAAATGTGTGAAACTGTTTGGTTATAGATGGCATTTTATTACATTAGCCAGTAAATCCCCGACAGTCAAGAGTGGCTACAAAATCACACATATTCTATTTGTATTTCAACTACCAAAACAGTATTTTATTTATGCTTACAATGTGCCAGGCATATACTAAGCCTTGGCATAAATCATCTGAGTGGTTCTCAGAAACACTTTTTTTTAAAAAATCTGTACATGTCTGAGGTCTCTCAATTCTCATTAGTAGTGGCGGCTCCAAACCAGGGGTGTAGTAACCCATCCTTCTTCACTTGGAAGGTACCACTTGATGAAAGACCTACAAGAATCTCAGGGTGGCAGAAATTAAACATACACCTGATATAGTAGTTACTTTTCTCACATTGTTCAAAGAATACCTGATAAAAGCAACTGAAGGAAGAAAGAGCTGCTTTGGGGCTTACCGTTTGGAGGGCTATCAGCAGGGACATATGGTAGTCAGATGATGGGATGGCTGAGAGCATTGGAGCTACAGTCAGAAAGCAAAGAGATGACCCCTGATGTTCAACTCACGTGTCTGGTCCCTTTTATTCAGTCTGGAACCTCAACTCTGCTGAGTCACTGACTTTCTTCTGTAGCTCTGGCCCTTCTGCTGAGGAGCACAGATTTTGAAGGGAAGAAGATTTTGCTCAGTCTTCAAAGCTGACCAGGACTCACTCATTCCTTCAAGTCTACAGAGCCATGTTCCTATAACGCAATTGCCACACTAGAATATATACAGGCATCTTTCATTTTTCTATGTCTTCCTCACCTGCAAAGGAAAGATTAGTTTTCTCTAGTAGAGCTTTACTTCAGGGTTGGCCCTGTGTCCAACAGTGGACAGCTAACACAGAAAGCTCACAATGGCATTTTTGTAGACTTTTGTTCTCATAGAACTTTGGTCACTTTCTGTCTATTAGTCTTCTGCTTGTATATTATGGTTTCCAATTTTGTGTTTGTGTCTGTGTGAGTTTCTTTGTTGTTGTTGTTTTGTTTGTTTACTGATTTTTTTTTTAAGAGGGAGAGAAAAAATGTGGAATTAGGGAGGATCTGGGTGGAACTGGGTAAGCAGAAAACATCATCAGAATATACTTTATAATTTTTTAATTAAAAATAATTAACAAACAAACAAAAGAGTGTGTTTTCTTTACTCAGCTATATTTCAACAAGACCTGACACCTACACATGGTTAGGAGAAAGGATGTCTATTTATTGGGTGCAAAAGACACCAAAGTCTAAAATAACAAATATCTCTCCACTGCCTTTTCTTAGGGCATGGGGTAGAATTTCTGATATTCCTCCTTGATAAGTTATCTACTTCATGTATACATGGACTTACCAACTCTCGGCCAGTCTTCTACATCAAGGATGCATAGAATGTGACTTTGTTTTTCTTAATTGTGCTCTTGCAAAACTGAGTGTCCTTTTACATTACAATCTAAATATTAAATCCTATATTCTATTATTTATTTTTCAGGTTTTTTTTTTCCGAGTTCAGAAAGATAATCTAGAGGAAGCATTGCCAAGGACCTCATAGAGAGACAACTGAAGAAGCCAAACTCACTGGGCTCTGTTGAAAGCAGGCAGCCTTTCACAGCCCTTTGATATCCTGTCACTGTGGTGATTTGGCAGTAACTTTGGCAATGTGAATGGACGAGAGGTGGAAAAAAAAATCTCCTTTGTGCAGTGACACTTGGCTATGATTACTCCATTGCATTTTATGCCTGGAACTAAATGAGATTGCGCGCCATTATGTTAAAAAGCACAGTCACTTGTCAAAGCATCTCTGCAGTGCTGGAGAACCTGGGGCCCAGCTCACTTATGCCCTGTGCCCAAAAGTCTTCCAGGAATGACATAGGCAATGAGTGCTCTGGAGCATGATCTTGGGCCTGTCCCCGCTTACAGATCTCAGTCGAGAGTATCAGATAATGCAGATGCTCCTTAGCCAAGATTTGAATATCCTTTTCTCATGGACACTGCCTGTAGACATGTGGGTTCATTTCCTCTCTGTTTCCTTTGGGTCCAGCATTACAAAGTAGATGAGGCTCCTTTTCAAGTTAGAAAGACCTCCTCTACAGTAACACTCCCCCATACTGTTACCTGCTGTGTGTGATTCCAGCTTTAATGTTAACACTAATGTGCTAAATAAAATGATTCCATGTCCACATTCTTAACTGAAACTCATTGAAACATATGTGTGGCTAGCTCAAGCCAGAGCTCTTGGTCTAAAGTTGACATTAAAAACAAAAGAAAACAAAACTAAACAAAACTAAACTAAACTAAACTAAACTAAACTAAACTAAACTAAACTAAACTAAACTAAACTAAACTAAACAAAAAAACAACTCTATAGCTCTGGATTTTTCCTTATTGCCTTGGCATGTTATTTTTTTTTAGCTTAACATATCTGTAAAATAAACTTTGATTTTTATGGGTGGGGAGGGTGTCTGACAGACAGACAACCCAGTGGTTAAGTGTGCTCACATACTGTTCATGCAAAGGGTGTGAGTTCAGTTCCCAGTACTGTTCTCAGACTGCTTTCAACCCTCCATGACTCCAGCTCCAGGATACAGGAGTTCTTTTGACTTCTGTGGGTATCCCCACACGTATGGCAGTCTCTTAAACACACACACATGCACATGCATGCATACACACACACACACACACATACACAAATAAGAAAAATAAATAAATCATTAAAAGCAAGACAAAATAACAACAACAAACTCCCTTGTGTTTGAAGGAACCTGATGTGAAAGATCACATGAGTGTGAGTCAAAACATTCCAGGCCCTAAAGGAGCTCATTTATAGCATATTTAAGGTTCCACTGAAGTCTGTGAATTCCACACAGGGCAGGTGGTAGTACATGCTGCATGACTGGAGCCGAACAGTAAGCAGTTCAGTCTCTGGTTAGGGAGGGAGCAAGAAAGCACGCAAGCCATCTAGTAGCTTGGTTAGATCATGACAGGTGGCTGTTGATTCGGACAGGCATATAACTCACCTGGGTGCTGAAGTGGAAATGGCATGCCTTATTTTTAGAAGGGAATTAGATTCCGCCTAGGAGACATACTTTAGGGACTAAAAAATATTCTAGTAGCATATTTTAACTGTGTGCTCTTTAACTAGAGCCATTTTCAAATTTTCCTTTGACAAAGACTAAGATAAAAATAATATTAAAACAAAGAAGGTTAGTGAAAAAAATTGTATAGACCATATAAAAATATGATGAGAGGTTATGGGACATATATTCTTGCAAAAATTTTGTAAAATGCTTTTTTAAAAAAAATTAGTTAAAATTTTAATTAGGTATAGACAAAACTCTAGAAAAAGAATATATATCACCAGTGGCCTGTTGCTAGGGATGCCAGCGAGGACTCAGTTATGCAGTAGAGAGATGACTGCTCAGCAAAGTGAAGTGTGTCACTTGTGAGGCAGGCACAAGACACGGGCATGGTACACTGTCTCATCCAAGGCCGTGGAGTGTCTCTGCTGTATAGCGTACACTCAGAAGTCACAGTAACTGTGCATTTGAACATTTTATGTATCTTGTTTCTTGATATTTCCCATCTAGACTGTGCTGATAGTTGCATAACTGTGTAAGTTAATGATGGTCATGAAGATCATTGAACTGAACACTTAGGATGTGTGAGTTTTATAACTTCTAAATTATACCTCATAAAGTTACTTACATATTAACCAGCTGTGGCTCCATGACATTGGATTTAGAAGTAAGTGCTTGGAAATGGCCTATGAAACAAAGGTAACAACAACAACATTGACTCAACAACAGCTAGATCATTGACTCCATCAAAAATAAGAATTTCTCTGCATCAAAAAACACTACTGGGTTGCGGGGCAGTGGTGGCACACATCTTTAAACCCAGCACTTGGGAGGCAGAGGCAGACAGATTTCTGAGTTTGAGGCCAGTCTGGTCTACAGAGTGAGTTCCAGGACTGGCCAGGGCTACACAGAAAAACCCTGTCTAGAAAACAAACAAACAAACAACAAAAAAAAACCCACTACTGACACAGTGAAACTCATGGAATGGGAAAACATTTGGAAATTATATATCTAATATGGTTTTAACAGACAGACAGACAGACAGACACACACACACACACACACACACACACACACATAGTTCCTGAGGCTAGCCTTTAAGGCCTGTCCAGTTGAAACATACAGATACAAGGAACAGCTATGTGTCAGCAACAACAGAGGACCTGATTGAAGGTCAACAATGGACATACATAGTCATTTCTTCAAATACAGCTACAGAAAAAGTTCAAGTCTAAACACTGTTACAACTGTTTTCTTTCATAATTTGACTCTTCCCTTCCTCTAGGAGGAGAGACACATAATTTTAAAAGGGCATTTCCATTTGACTCAGAAAAAGAGTATTTTCAGGTTGAGTGAAGTCAGAGAAATGGGATAAATGGCTTCACCTTTGCCCTACTGTAACTTACTAAGTCATTGGAGCCTCTGCTTCATCTGTGATATTAAGGACTTCAAAATCTTAAAAATATGATCAAACTCTAAAACTCTTTAAAAATCATGTCTTTGTAAAGTTGCTTTTACAGGGGGATTTGGTGTATTTTTCAAAGTCATAATTATGAAAGGAAATAGAATTCCGAGACAAAACAACTCATATCTGCTGTCTGTGCCATTGTCCTATGGCTGTATGTCTATTGTAGCCAGCATGCCTTTAATTCTGGTGTTGTATAGTCACAAGCTGATGAGTCCTATCTCCTGGAGCTTCAATTTGGGGGGATATTGAAGACTGAACCTGAGGATAGGCACTTTAACACAGTGCCTATTCCCAGCCCTAAAATTGAAACTCTTTAAGGAAATGATTCAATTTTCCAAATACCTCCTCTCTTCATTTCTCTTCTTCTGCCTGTCCTTCATTCATTTTCTCCTTGAAACAACACAATTGGAAATGACCTTACAAATGAATGGAAGTCATTTCGTTTAAGGACCTTCTTCCCTCTGACTTGTCATTTAGACATCTCTTGAAAGTCATTTTCATGGTTTGCGTTTCTAACAGTCCTAAGACACTATGTTTCTGCTCTTGTGCTTAACTCGCAAGTACTTTCTCAACTCTCATAGTGGTTCTTTAATGTCAGATCAGTGTTAGTTTCAAGACTGAGAAGAAATGAGAAGGGATCAAGAGGTTGACTCAAGACTACTTACTCATCTACTAAGAGACAGTAGACAGTGTGAGTTCATGCTGTTTACATCCCAAAGTCCAGTTTCACAGGGTAGAGTTCTTTAGTTAGAGCTAGGGGGAACTGCTTCATCATCAGTGGAGCAGACTGATTGATGGATCGCATACAAGACCAATAGCAGCAGTAAATGTGGAAATAAAACAACTTCCCCCAGAGTAGGTTCAATGGACCATTAACGGCTGTCTTGTGGTAATGCAACACTGAAGTCTAGCCTTGAATTGATAATCTTGGTCCCCACATGGAGTCATAACAACTTTGCAGATGCAATTACTCTGCTCTTAAGCAAACAGACATTTTCAGGGAGAGGAGAAGGAAATCATCTTTAATATAAAGATCTAGCAGAGAACGGATTAACCCAATCCCATTCGAATGATTATACTAGAAATAACACCCCTTGGCTTTCAGTTCATTCTGATTTCAATGGGTATCTCATGATGACTCCCAATTCTCAGCACACTGAAAAACCTTTCAACAGGCTGCATAACAAAGTGAAGTGTGTTGCCTGGGAGGCAGGAACAAGACACTGTCTCATCCAAGGCTGTGGAGTGTCTCTGCTATATACTGTACACTCCAAACCCACAGGAACTGTGTATTTGAACATTGTATGTATCTTGTTTCTTGAAGAACAATTTACTGTTGACCTTTGTGTCTCATGACAGATCAGGAAAAAACCTACAGGACTGGTCTAGACTACGTTCTCAGAGTAGCTTTACTTTGAATGGCAAAGTTGCTGTACTGATAGTTTTAGTAGATTGTGTAATAAGGATATACAATATCAGAATCAACCCATTCACCTTCTCCCATTTAAATATAGTGGGCAGTGGGGGGAGGAGGGAGAGAAGAAACACACCTTGGGGAGGTTGTTATTGTAGACACACCCTGGTAACCGGCTGTTACTGAGTAGCTGCTTACCTCACCCAGTCCAGGGAGCTTACCTTTTTCTGAGCTATTCTATTTGTGCCCCTAAGACTCAAAGTCTCAGATTCTAGTGTTTATGGAGAACAAAAATTTGCATTATATGACATCAACTCCTTACTTTTCAGTGAATAGACATATATTTTTGGTTTAGAGAGAATTTCCAGTGTTTAAATTTTTTTCTAGGAGAAATTTAGCAAATGGACAAAAATCATATTTAAAAAAAATGATGCCAAGTACAGTGAGTTTGCTTTTCACTGCATTCCATCTCTTTTCTGGGACATAGTACCACCTGTAGCCCAGGCTGGTCTGGAAATCACTATGTAGCCAGCCCAGCCCAGCTTTAAACTTTTGGTGATTCTTTTGGCAAATACTGTGAATCACCATGCCATCATTCATTACAGTGAATGATATTGAAATTGTTATAGCATAAAACAAACAAAATTGATAAAGAGACAAAGTCAAGACTTCTACAAGTTATTCCCAAGGGTGATGAAAATTTGACAAATTCCATTTCTAGATCTCTCACTGTGAAGACTGAGGACAGTCCAGTGACTGGACTATTTGCAGCACATATTTGTATTTGTATGTGCCAACAAAAAAAAAAAAACACACGTGTGTGTGTCTGCATGTGCAAAGATAAAACTGTAGACCAGGGATTCCAAATTGTTGTTTATTTTCACAGCCGTGCTTTCATTTCCTAGAATGGTGTTTTACAAAAGTTAACTGGCTGCAAACATTTATAAGGTGGCAAATGACATTTCCCTGTGGGGACTTTTGTAATCTTTTAAAAATGAGAAAATGTTAGCACTGGGCTTATAAATTTCAATGGAAAAGTGACTGGAGTTAAGGAGAGACAGAGAGGGGGGGTGGGAGAGAGACGTGAGTGGGGCCCAGACTTACTACTGGCCTGGACCCTGTAGAAAATGAGGTGTGAAGAAAATTCTCTTTGGGGAGCTTTTAATTGTGGTTGTCTACTGTTTGTGGTTTGTGCTTATAGTAAAGAGGTATTGGCTGTGTCTCAGGCAGGCTTCACAAGCTGATGTATGGGAGATTTGAGGGCTCTAGCTGTCTGCATCTTTGAAGCTAATGGAGTTGAATTGTCACACTGGAAAAGGCAGGAATTCTGTAGTCTCGAGAGTGCTGAAGACCGCAGCAGGCATTTCATGAACACACAGGAGGGAACTTGTAAGATATCCATCATCCTGGAAAGCAGCTTGAAATCTTCTAGTTTTAACTTTCATTTGTTTTATTCACTCCTTTGATTGATGTTCATTAGTAATGTGCTTCTCTTGATCTTATCATAATTTATAGAAACTGCCAAACAAAGTCACAGACATTAAAGTTTTCATTCACTTTACAAAAAATTTGCTATTTGGACTCAGAGTACAGCCCTTGGTCCCCTTCTTATCCTTACCCCTGAAAACAGAGTTTCTGAATGTAAGTGTCCTCAGATTGTATTTGTTTATTATCACAAGGTAATATGAATACATAGAAGTGCTCTTCAGCCACAGCCGTGGGTTCTTAGCTAGGCTTTCACAGGAAAAACCAAAAACCTAAGGAATTGTGTAGCAATAACCCTGGCCTTTACTGTCAAACCAGTAGACCCGTTTTCTGTTCAGCCATGGGTATTTGATTTTCAATTACTTCAATTATTACAATGCCTGAATTAATTAATCAAGCAATGTTGTGTGCTGGGAAGACATCCTCTTTAAGATGCTGTGGCTCTCCACTCCTGTCCCTCGATTTACACAGAGGTATGAGACAGGTTCATTTCGGAAAGTTGAGCTCTTGGGACTTGTCTTGCCTTACTGACAGTCTGAAAAAAAAAAAGTGACTTCAGATCTGTAAACGATGTCACCACTTCAAAGAGGTATAATCCTGTCTCTGATCCACTCCTCTAGTTCCTCGGAGGACGTGTGAGAGAGTAGGGGGCTGGAAGAAATGAGCATTTGGGAAGGTGAGCTGGCTTGTCTCTAATCAAATTCTCAGCTTTCCTTCTGCTCTCTGTCCATCTCTGGCTTCGAAGTTTCAGGTCTACGTCTACGGAAGGCAGATGTGGGTGACTCAAGGCTTAAGAGAACCAGGCCCAGGAGCTGATACTGTTTTTCTGACTCTGTCTAAGCCTTGTCTGATCTTGGGGTCATGACCTCAAACAGGAAGTTCTTCTAAGTTCCTCCAAACAAGGTATGTGAATGAGGGGGTGGAGCTTAGCACACGCAAGCCTAGTTGCCAGCTTTTCATGTTTACAAGGGATCAAGAACTGGTCACTTAAGGTCAAGAATATATCCTTTCTTCTCCCTGCAAGAGTGCATCGGTATTGTGTTACAGACTGGGAGAAATATAGACTTCAATTCCAGGGTTCTAGTTTGTCTTCAATGTTGCCTGAACATACTTTGTAACTGTTTTGAACCTCAAAGAACTTTGTGTTCATTTTGTGAACAGAGTAGCTTAAATTCAGCTCTGCCCACCTCTAACGCATTTTCTAGAGGGAAATTAAACACACTGCTTCTGAGATACAATTCATATTTGAGAATAAATAGGTGTTTGAACAAAGTAGTAGGAAACCAGAGTTGAAGGGTATTTAACAGGGCACTTCGAGGTTTCCTCCTGAGGACAGCGTGAATCACCAGCTCACTCTGAATCCTTCTTTCTGACCTGATTAATTTTCTCTCCTTCTGAGGTTTTGCTGCATCTGGAAACGACTCATTTGACCAATAGAGACTCACCGTAGCTCTTTGCCAGAGCTGGTTTCCCTGGTTGTCAGTGGTCACAGTATCTGGTATAAAAGTCACCTCACATTGTAAAAACAACAACAACAACAACAAGCCAGCTCACTATCAGGTAAGCTTCACAGAAGGGCTGTAGGGCTCTTCTCCATAGTCTCCCAACTGACATCCATCAGCTTAGCACTGTGCACAACTAGGAACGCCAATAATGTTTCTCTAGTGAGGAAATTTAGGGAGTGAAGGGAGATGCTTTCTGTTCATCTTGCTTTCCATTAATTTAAGCAAGTGTTGATCCCCATAAATTATTTATGTGAGCAGTGGAAGCTGCCTCCCCAGGTGCAAGACAATCTTTTACAGGCTTGCTATCTCGCTGCTAAATGGGGGAGGAGTCAATACCTTTGAGGAGTTAGGAAGGTTTAGAAACAGGAGTCTTCTATTTATGTATGGAAATGAGCTCTTGGTGAAATACACTGGAAACAGGAAAAGGAAACCTGGTTTCACAAATGGTATAAATCAAAATGAAAAGAACAAAATAAACTCGCGATAAGGCTATAGATTTGCTATGGACCCTTAAGGTTGAGAAGGGCTCCCATTTATGGGGAACAGCCTGCCCATTCTTCATTTCATTTCTAATCATGCCTGTTTGCCACAACTTTTCTGACGGGGGACAGAGGAAAGTAAAGAAAGTGAAGAGGATGGACAAAAATGTACTTGGCTGTGGTATCTATAGGAGAAGCCTAGTTTTCAGGGACAGGCAGGTATGTCACATACATGGCAATAAATATATTTCCACATTGAGTGCTCACATCAAACTCTTTTTTTTTTTTTTTTTTGGTTTTTCGAGACAGGGTTTCTCTGTGTAGCCCTGGCTGTCCTGGAACTCACTCTGTAGACCAGGCTAGCCTTGAACTCTCAAACTCAGAAATCCACCTGCCTCTGCCTCCCAAGTGCTGGGATTAAAGGCGTGCACCACCACCGCCCGGCTCACATCAAACTCTTAAGAACAGATTTTTCATTTACCTCATTCTGTAGTGAAGGAAACTGAGGAAGCCTGAGGTCAAGTGACATGTGGAAAGTCACAGAACTTGCCAGGAAGAATAGCTCAGATCCATACCCAGGTAATGTCGGCTGGGGTGGTTCCTTGGCACAGTGATTTCTGAAAGATGGAGTTCTGTGTTTCACAATATCTAATATGGAAGTCCACAACATCACACCAGCCTACAATTCTTCTTAAGGTGAAGTTTCCAGTTAGTGTTTGAGCATCTCCAGGAATGTGGCCTGAGAATTCATGTTCAGCAGCTCTGTGTTCCACATTGAGGTTGGTGAACTGCTGACCTAGAAAGTAGTGAAGAAAGATGAATAGAAATGCCTTTTGTTTTCAGGTTACACTGTAAACTTCTCTACATTACACACACACATACACACACACATGCACACTCACACACACACTCATACATGCATACATACACACAAATACACACACACACATTCACACTCACATACACTCACACACACCCACACACACTCACATACACACACATACACACACTCACACACATACATACACTCACACACACACACACACACTCAGACACACTCACAGACATATACACATAGACACATACACACTCATACTCACACACACTCACTCACATATGGCACTTACAAGCACACTTTTACTTCTTCATCTCCAGATGAATGTCTTATATTTATGTTCTTTTATTATTATTATTGTTATTATTGTTTATGTTCTGATGTAGTTGTCTTAGCTGGAACATTTAGTTCAATGTTGAAGTGAGATGAAAGCGAATATCCCCACCTTGTTTCCAATCTTCCAGCTTTTGAACAAAAGATCTGAAGCTGGGTGATGGTGG
>NW_021604599.1:11167826-11213191 GCF_004785775.1 Grammomys surdaster
GAGATCTGAGAAGGCCATGGTTAGTGTACTGGAGATTCTCTTGTGAAAGCTGTAGTTTGGCATCTCCTGTTACTAACCTAGATTCTACTGAGAAAGACATATACTAGAGACACCAGATTGACTTCTAATTCTTATTAGACTTATGAGACTGCAAATGTAGTCTTCTTAAGATCATGTATAAGCAGATCTTCCTGAACCCTTAATGGATGAAGGGGAGTCTTTATCTATTGAAACGCAATTTGAGGAGCAGTAAGTTAGTGGTTTTCTCCCTTTGGAGGCCTATTGCAATGCATGAGGAATATTTTCAAATTATACACTATAACTGGTACTGAATCAGGCTACTGCCATTTTAGAAAGTTCCTAAGCCATCATAATCTACTGTCTGGTTTAGAAGAGCTGTAGTATCGAAGCCAAGATCAAGATGTAACAGTGATTCCTGAGTTCTGCCAAGATCTCCAGAAATAGAAACTCATACTGATGAAAAAAGAAATAAAGGCTACAATTGCTTGAATTACTCCTAAACTAGTTGCTATAAATCAAACTTCAAGAATGCTCACAAAGTCTGAGAATCAGGACTTCAAGCAAAGCTTGGGTGAAGTCTTTCTTACCTTTATGATGGAACTTGCCATTGGGGGTTACCTGAAGTTTAACTCACTGACGATATAGTTGATTCTAGTTACCAGTTGGTACACTAGCTAACGCCGTTGACTAAGCCACCTCCATGTAGTCTCTATATGGGTTCTAGCCTTTTTCACTGTATAATATTTTGGTTCTAAGGGCAAGAATCCCAACAAGCTGGAAGATATATTCCCTTCTTGTAATTACATTTGAGATTCAGTTATGTGGATTTTTTTGTTGTTGTTGTTCTGTTATACTCATTAGAAGCAAGCAAGTAATGTGGACCATAGCCAAATGAGAACAGTTCGGCTCCATCATTTGTAGGGACATGTCAGAATTGTACATGTACCTTAAACCATCCCAGGTGCTATAGAAGAAATGACACAATAGCAGAAATTGAGTACTTACGAGTCAAAATCCCTTCTAAATGTTTCATGTACATTTCATTAGTCCTCTCACAACTTATGTCAGATGCTGTTATAAGTTCTATTATATATATGGAATTTTAAAATTTCTATCTTATCTAAAGTACAACTTACTAGTAAATACTGGTTATAAAATTAAAACCTAGACTTCCGAGATCCTCAGCTATTTTCTTACTCAGAAGTATGCTTGACCAGAAGAGACATAGGTTCCAGTTCAGAGTACTAACGTGGAAAGCAATCCACCATGTTCCAAGTGCTTTCCATGCCTGAAGCCCCATCAGAGACAATGGTGACTGCTCCCTTTATCTCACCTCTCATCCTGATTGCTAGGATGGATACCTCCCTGAACACCCCCATATTCTGAAATAACCTTGAGGCCGTGGACCAGAACTCTCTGACCCACTGCAGGCTCGGTATGTGAATAACAGATCCCCACTTCCAGAACAAGACCCCAAGGAAAGATGGGCAGAAGGAAGGAGACATGGAGAAAATAAAGTGAGGACCCTATTCTGAAAGCAGAAGCCCCCTTAAGAAGGATTTTTTTTTTTAACTGAAAGATGGAAAATGGGGAGAAAAGAATTTCCATAAATATCTGATCTGAAGTTAGCGAGGATATATGACCTTAACAAAAAGGACCACAGAAGAGAGTGCAGAAAAATTTGGGTCAGTCTGGGGGTAGGCTGACTAGATTGCTCTAGGGATGACAAGTGTTTATTTAGCTCCCAGTGGGGTTTATCCCTGCTGCCACTGACATACTCAACCCCATGTGCTCTTTAAATTATGCCTCAGTATGTGAGGTGGCTCCTTTCTGCTGGTCTCTTATGACTTCAATACCGGTCCCACCCCGGTCACTCTTCTCATGCCCCTTCTTTCCTTATGAGGAAGTTTAGATCCTCGATGTCTAAGTTCACTTCCAGCTCCAGGGTTGATTCATTCAAACCTTAGCACGAGGGGTTTGGTCACAGGAAAGTCCCCTCATTCTTTACTATCAGTACCCCCTCTCAGCCATAGTGAGTTAAACCGGAGGCTTTTGTCTATTGTAGAATCCAGCTGCTTCATTAGCAGGCCAATGAGCTAGGTGGCATCCTGGCATTTACCAGGCAGGCTTGCCCAGACTTGGGCCAGGCTTTCAGTTGAGACAGCTGGAGACCGTGAAGTGACTGTCTTCTCTTGTTTCTCAAGAGGTCTTGTTTCCTGGAGAGATGAAAATAAACTCTGGGGAGCTGCAAACATGCTGATGTGAGCTGAGGTAAACATGGAAAGGTCATGTTTGCTGTGGTCAGGAGTGACTGTACCACCATCCAGGAAGGAAGCCAGGAAGTCAGAGTTTTACATATTCTGCAGAGAATGTGTTTCATCCAAGCAGGAATTCCAGCAAAACAGATCACTTTAGAGACATGGGAGGGATGGAGACACAGAACTGTAGACACAACAGAGGCCTAAGGACAGTGTGTTCAGGACCTCAGTCTACAGAACTCCCATCTTCCCATACCCTATGAAATCCGATGAGTTTGGTTTTGATTTTTGTTGCTTTGTTTTTCGAGAAAGGATTTTTTGAGAAAGGTTTCCAAGCACTGGCTGTCTTGGAACTTACTCTGTAGACCGGGCTGGCTTCGAATCATGACGATCCACCTGCCTCTGGCTCCTTAGTGCTAGGATGAAAGGCATGTACCCCTTCCCAGCTATGAATTAGGTTTTTTAAAAGGGGGCCATAGGCAGAACTCCAGGAAAGACATTTGGAAATCTGAGAGCAGTTCTGTCTCTGAGACAAGCTTGTTGTATGACTATGAGCAATACCTTCTTACAGATCTGCTCATGGCCCTAAAGTTCTGAGCCAGGCACTAAGACACTGGACTCTGTTGTCTCAGTTTCTCAGCTGTAGTAAGCCAGAAATTCAGAGAGGGGTCTTTTAGACCTCCAGGGAGCAGTTTTATGTGTCACAAGTGTATTAAACTAAATAGCATCCTTGAATGGTATACTAGGAGAGTGTAGTGCCAGGAAGGCATTGAATGATATGAATAGTACCCTGGAGACCTGAATGGGTTAATGGGCCTGCTTGGGAGTAGGGCTGATTGGATGTTACGATATAAGGTAAGATTTGAAAATGAGAGGGGCTACAAAACCTTTACTATGGGAATACTTTAAGTGATCCATTAGTGCACACGCAGATACACAGAGACATACGTACACACAAAGACACATTCATACACATAAACACACAGATACATAGATCCCCTCCCATAGATACATACACACATACACACACACACACACACACACACACACACACCATGCATGCACATGAGACCCTAGGTATTATGTTACTGTCTGTACTAGGAGAACCAAATTGCACAGAGAAGGATCCTTGAGGTACCAGGGATAGAAATAAACACATCTCACCCAATATCTATCTTCTCTCTCTCTCTCTCTCTCTCTCTCTCTCTCTCTCTCTCTCTCTCTGATGATGAAGGAGCTAGACCTAGGGCTACGGCTTTGTGCAAATTACTCTATAACTGAGTTGTACATACACCCTGTCTTGCCTGTATTCTGAATTTACTGGACTTCAGGATCTTATCCCTCCCCATACCCTTCACAGAAATTCCCTTACTGACTTGCTCAGGGCTGATTAACCCGAAGCACGGGATCCAATGACGAAACATCTTCTGTGAGTGTATTGAGAAACCTGGAATAATCTAGACTGCCCAGCAATCAGCTTGAGATTCTAGGAGCTTCCTTATCTGTTTCTAAGCAGTTCCCCCACCTCCAGCGTCCTGGAATGGGAGAGTCTCAGGAGCAGCTGTGTCATTATGGTGTTTTGTACTGTCAGTTTGACCCTGAGCATGAGGTGAGCCTAAAGGCAATCTGATGTCCTGGTAAATTGGAGGACGTTTCAGTTAAAGGGCTAGAACAGCTGCAGCTGCTTGCCATGGCCACAGGGCTCTCCTATGTCCTCATTCTGTGCTTCCTTCTACCGCCCTATCCTCTGAAAATCATTGAATAAGGACTTCTGTGCAAAATATGTTTAAATCAAATAATGTAATAGCGGTACAGTAAAGATTTCCATGACTGCGTTAAAGTCCTCTGAGTTAAAGCATATACTATCAACCACAGGTGAACACAGTGCCACATGCTTGCAATCTCAGTACTTGGGAGGGTGAAGCAGGGAGATTTTGAGTTCAAAATGGAGCCTGAGTTATTTGGTAAAATCCTGTCTCAAAGAAAGCAGAAGGAAAGCAAACAAACAGAAAGTATACATTTGCCTGTCAACATGTAAGAAGAGTCCATGATACATTGTTAAGATTCAATAAAAACAAATATTTATGGAATGAGTCAATGGATTTTATTCCTCCCTTCGCTGTCTCTCCCTTCTCCCTTTCTCTCCTCTCTGGCAGCAGTTACTGGTCTGCCAGAGAAAAGGAAAAGTAAAGTCACAATTCAAAGTCTTGATATGATGAGCCTGGATAGCTCAGTTGGTAGAGCATCAGACTTTTGCCGGGCGGTGGTGGTGCACGCCTTTAATCCCAGCACTTGGGAGGCAGAGGCAGGCGGATTTCTGAGTTTGAGGCCAGCCTGGTCTACAGAGTGAGTTCCAGGACAGCCAGGGCTATACAGAGAAACCCTGTCTCAAAAAACCAAAAAAACAACAACAACAAACAAACAAACAAAAGTCTTGATACGTATACCATGTCCCCTAATTCACTTTTTGCTTCTGTGATAAGCTCTGTGACCCAAACAGTAACATGGGGGGTCGGAGGAGGGATAAGTTGGCTTACAGTTTACAGTCTATCATGGAGGGAAGCCAAAGCAGGAACCGAAGCAGATACTGTGGAGGAACTCAAGCTTGCTGGGTTGTCCACTCATCCTAGCTTGTTCAGTGTGCTTTCTTATAGTACACAGGACCATCTGTGCAGGGGCGGTACCATCCACAGTGGCAGCTGCCATGCCCCACATCCATTACCAATCAAGAAAATGTCCACAGGCAATCTGATGGAGGCAGTCGGGGCTTCCCTTTTCCCAGGTGACTATTGAAGTAGAGGTGGTAACATTGAGATGTGTTGTCATAGGTTGATGGGAAGCTTCCATCCATTGCTGTCCTGCCAAGAGCGTGGTGGGAAACTACTGTAACTGTGTTTTGGAGCCGTGTGGGGACTGTTCATGTCCTGGGTCAAGTTCTAAGTGAGCCATGTGGAGTCATCACCATTTCCACACCCTAGGCTTTTGCCCATGCTCTTTATCTGCAGATCATCCCCCTCCCTCTCTCTGCTGCCATCCAACCATTCAAAGCACTGTAAGGGTGGGCTCTGTGCTCTTAGCTTGAATCTGTGCTGCCCATTTGGATCCCAGTTTGAACTTAGGTTTTATCTTGGCTTTATTATGAACATCTTATCTCCTCTGAGTAGTTCCATGGTTCCTAGATTCTAGTCTTTACAGTTCCAGGGACAGATCAAACATGCTGAGTGCAGTTTGTAACACACCCTAGCTTAGCATTTAATAGTCTGCCATTGCATAGCCAATAGATCCTTCTTCCCTCCCTTAGTAGTAAGATGAATCTCACCTTCTCCAAATGAGTAGCGTCATGGTCAAGGATTCAGAGGGTCTCAGTGCTCATGGTGTTGCTGAGGTCATTGACTCCTGTGGGCCTTAGTCTCCTTATCTCGAATGTAGGGTTGACATAGGTCTGACAGTAGTGTGTGTATAGAAAACACCAAAGGGTTACTGAAAATTCTAAATGAATTTAGAACCATGACTGGCATGTAAAGTACAATCAATTAACACTGTCTAGTGAAACAAAAGGAGAAGCTGGCATCTCTGTTTTGCCAGTGCCTCTCATCCCTCGCACCCAGAGAGACACTAGTCCATGAACTGTGAAAGATTCAGGTCCCGTTAGCTTGACTGTATGATTTGTGAGAGTTTGACCCAGGCATGCTTTCTGATTCTCTCAAACACATACCATGACTAGCAACGAGCAGTACTAGTAAAGAATTTATTTGTTTCTAAGCCCTGATCTATTCGAATTCCTCCTTGCTTAAATGCATAACCAATTTATACATCTATAGTTCCTAGAAAAATGTTAAATATAAATATTAGGCTTCTCACAGTTTGAAACTTTATTATAAATTCTATCTTTTTTTTTTTAAAAAAAAGATATCTTCTTCAGCAAGTGATCCAGTCCTGCTATGACAATAATAAGCAAAGAACAAACTGGGCAAAATTCCCCCCTGAGGCTCAGACAATCTGCTGTCTTCTGGTACCATTGGCTTAAGGCTCAGAAGATCTTAGAAAAATGCACAATACAGATAGACATTAAACACTCAGAAAACAAAGGGAATTGAACTAGCAGCAGCAATCTTCTCAGCACTAAAGAGATTGCTGTTTAAAGATCTCTTGTCACTGACAACTGACTGAAGAGAGGAGGGATCCCCACTGTCTGTGGGGTAAATACTGAAGCTTGAAGGCAGCACAGCAGAAGCTAAGAAGGATGCCCTGGCCATCTCCACGAGGCTCTAGAGAAAATCCAGGGGCATGGGAGCTGGGAAGAAAGGAATTTGGGTTACAAATCTAGAAATATATCTTTGGAAGAAATGAGGATGTTTTCTCCCCCTATTCTACTGTTGCAATCCTCAGGTTTTTGTTTGTTTGTTTTGTTTAAATAATGCTTGCTTTCTATATACAACTATATACTAGACTCTCCTGGGCTATATGTTTTCAAGAAGCCTCATTTTTCTGACAGACTTCTGCTTAAGCAACCACTAACCATAGCATGACTTAATATGAAGATGCAGAATTTCACAGGACCAATAAAATGGCAGAATCTTAAGGGGTGATTCTTGATTTAAAGAGCCTTTTATTTTAAATTTCTCTTATACAAAATTTAAATTGTGAAAGGTGGCAAGAGGGAGTACAGGGAAAACGAAGACCATCTTGGGTTTTATTAAAATGGCAGGGCCACAGGTGCATAGCATAATCTCTCTAACCGCACTCAATTTTATTGCCAAGCGGGACCAGTTGATGCTTCTAAGGATCCCACATGACTGACAGCTTACAGAAACGTAAGTACTGAGGCATGAGGCATCACACAGGGTGGCCACTTATGCTTCCAACATGTGAAGAAATCCCTAAAATTCAAAAGGGCAGAAGGACTGGCACCATCAGGGAGGTCCAAACCCCCTCCTAAAACTGTTCTCAGGACTCTACAGTGACATTTCTAACCTCAGCATCCACACTGACTCCTGTCACACTGCCATTTGTCGATAGGCTGCACCTACAGTTTGTCTTTTAAAATGACAACTTTCAGCAGTCGTCAGCTAGTAAAAGCTTTTTGGGAAGAGAAACTAGCAAGTGTTCCTGTGTGTGTGGCACACATACAGGGCTCAGGGTGTGCACTTGGCCGGGTGCAGCTTTGTTCATGGTTCCTACCCCTCCTTCCATTCTGGGAGACCATCCTTACCCTTCCCCCACCCCTCAACCTTGGATGGGTGAGCATCTGAAACTATCCATGACTTGTGTGAGTGTGTGTGTGTGTGTGTATGTATGTGTGTGTTTTCAGTAAAATAAAAGGTTCTAAGCCACAGCCAGTCTCAATTCCTTCTTGACAGTCTCCCATGCTTTTCCAGGATGTGATGCCAAATAGTATCTACCACCAGCTTTCCTTTAGCTAATCTGGTCCTGCTTCAGTCTGAAGCCTACAGTGGAAAAGGAGGCCAGTGGGTCTTGTCTTCCTCCTACCTGCTTCCTGCTCACCTTTCCTAGGAGTAAATGCAGAGGGGAAGAGAAGATATAAAAGGATAAGATTATTGTCACTTGGCTAGGTGCTGTTGGCTCTTTGAGCTGACAGATGGTTACCCATGTCTGCCCTGAGAAATTCTAGCTCTAGGGACAAGTGACAAAAAATGGGCTCATTTCAAGGGCTCTTTTCTTGCTCCTTAATCCCACGGAGGAAGTTTATTTTGCCTCTATTAAGTAAACTCCATATGTTAACAAGCAGCTCCCTTTGCAGTCCTTGGTTATTTTAAGTAAGCATCCAGCCTTGTTCTGCTAAGGTTGCCTCCGATGCCCATATGTTCCTTCTTGGTGAAAGGACAAAGGCCATCCTCTCCACTGAGAGCTCTAGCCAATAGAAATATCCTGAATTTCTTGCTCAGGCAAACCTGGAAATGGTAATCCAATCCCAGACTCCCTCAGGAGGACTGTCCACTCTATCTTAGATGCATCTAACTGGGAATCAGGCAAAAAAAAAAAAAAAAAAGCATTTGTCATTTCTAACTAAAGGGAAGATATTTTTAATTATACTCCCCTTTCCAGTCTACGGGCAAGAATGAGGTGGGGGAAGATTGGCAGGTGATGGGTGGAGCCTGAATATATGCCAGCACCTCTTTCTCTAAACAACTCTGGCCTTGAAGATTTCCTTTTGAATTATTCATCTGTTCAAGAGGCCCTATTGGCATACAAACAACTTCCTGGGGGTATTTCTTTATAAAAACTTCATAGTAATTTCTTTTCTTTTCTGTGTGTGGCTTTTCATTTTTGCTGCCATTTTTTAAAAACTATATATATATATTTATTTCTATGTGCATGTGTACGTATAGGTGTGCGTGCACATGTGCCGTTGGCATATGTGTGGAGGTCAGAAGACAGCTGTGGGAGTTTCAAACCAGGAATTGAACTCAGGTTGTCAGGTTTGGCAGCAGACACGTTTACCCATTGAGTCATCTTGCTGGCCCAACAGGATTTTTTCCGTCCTTTTCTTCGTGTTTGGAGTAGAACATGTCTCACGCTTACTGTGTGGAATGCAGTCTGCTTTGGAAGCACATGACGAGACAACGAATCCCTTCTGTTGTCCTGTTACCGCTTTTCCACGGTTTGCAGTGTGCAGTCCTATCGGTTTAGTTCACTGTATCTAGATCTAGGGTATCTCCCAAAGTCCTAGGTGTTAAAGGCTGGGTCCTCAGCTTGGCACTATTGGAAGACAGTGTGTATCCATAAGAGATGAACCTGTGGCGGGGAGAGGGCATTGTTAGTCATTGAGGGAATGCCGTTGAAGCAATTGTGATACACCAGTCTCTTTGTAGTGAAGCCACCCGAACAGGAGATTAGAAGCTTCCTTTGATACTGATGGTATCAATAAATTCAGGATTCCTACGGTATTAGCTTGTTTCTAATGCACACCAGCTGGCTTCCCACAAACTGCCTTTTTACTTCTATAGCAGTACAAATCCTATGGCCCTAACATTCTAGGACTCTTTCAAATGGAGATCAATCCTGGGTTCATGGGTGTGGAGTTGAGTAAACCTAGGCTGTCAAAGCAGATTCACTCTAGGAAAGGTATGATGGTCTGTCCTTCTGTTAAGTTTCTGACCACCCGCATCTACGATGGGCTGAGGGTATAGTTCAGCTATAGACTACCTTCCACATGGAAGGCCCTGAGTTTGATCTCAGTACTACAAAAGAAAGACAAACAGAAAGAAAGAACCCATTTAGTGAGCGGGTTTTATGTGACAGGCATTTGGGGGTAGGGCAGACTATAAGAGAACTACAGATAAGGTAAGGTTTTGTGTCTTACGAACCTGAAGTTTACTAAATTTTCTGAACTCATAAAGAACTACAGATAGTTTTGCCTGGAGATCTTTTGAGGCGTAGTGATGGGGGCTGATCCTGAATATCTTGTCTACAGAGTTAGGAAGATAACACATGGCAGTTAAGAGGGCTTGGTGAAAGGCGAAGAGGGATGAAGACTTCTGCCATCTATAGAATACTTGCCGGAAAGGTTGCAATAGCTACTTAATTGTAGGTTTAGCAGAGCAGCTGGGAGATTCTGAAACTTTAGGAAAATCTGTTTTATTTTTCTTCTGGTTTTGAAATCACACTGTGGGTCAAGTAACCCACCTGTGGATTGTTAAACTAACTTCTCTCAAGGCCGATTCTCCATTCGTTTTCTTTCTCTTCATTCTATTTGTTCATTCATTTTACACTGGGTAATCCATAAGCAGCAATTTATTATATTACAGTTCTAGAGGCTGAGTCCAGCATCTCAGACTGTCAGCGCCTGCATCTTAATGTACTGGTAGAAGAGTAGACACTGTATGGCAGAAAGGGAAAGGAAGAAAAAAAAAGATAAAAGGGGCTCCATATTATCCTTTTATAAGAAGCCCACTCTGCCATAATACCATTAATCTTTTAAGAGCAATCATATCTTAAAAGTCTCAACTGCCTAATATAATTACGATGACACTCACATTTCGACACTGGTTTGGGAGGGGCAAACACTAATTGATGACACCATCTCTATCTTCTGGGTTCTTGGCATGTGGTTAGGGACTGAAATGGACTTGGGGTATTAGGAACTGAAGTGGAGATCACTGCATGGTCTCATACCCTCTTGGCCTTATCAAAAGAGACCTGGATCTCTCTTCATAACCCCCGGTGCACAGGAGATGTTATGCTGAAGACTGCCTTTAGCTGTATTCAGCTGAAGAATGTCTTTTATTTCTTTTAACTGAACCTACATATGGCTTCAATTGTATATTTACCATACATGCACAGCCATACGTTGTTTTTTTGCCTTTATGAAAGATGTTTATTTTCTGAGTGAGTACTAGCTGCCCAGTTCCCATCTTTCTGGATGCTAATTAACAGTATAGAATCAGGGCTGCAGATAGTGAGTTTATAGCACAGGTCTTTCTCTCTCTGATTTAGTCTACCATTCTCATCTAGTTCCCATGGATGTCAAGCACTCTGGCCTTGTGTTTCTCCTCTCAGATTGTGTGATTCCTCCACTTGCTTTGGAGAGATCTTGTGTCTGAACTATTCAGTACCTTTGATCATTACAATGATTACAAAATTACAAAATAGTTATTTTCTTAGTCTGCTGAGTTTCAATTTGGGACTTGATAATAGAACTGATGGCATGGGTTTTTCTGGGGCAAGGAGTAATAACTAGTCATATTTGTACTTTCTGGGTTAAAATAATCTGCACTCTAGCTCTGAGACTCTGGAAACTCTTGATGTCTGATATTAGCAATAAACAAAATGCAAGCCTGCCTTTTCGAGTGGCACTGAGATTATTGCAGACTTAAATTAATATGACACATGGGACAAAATAAGTCACTTCTACAGGATGAATATACAGATGCATATCATATTATTATAAGTAAAACACATAGCACTATAAAAGAGTAACATTACCTGGCTAATGTACACTAGAAATTGTAAAGTAATGAACTTTCTTTACAATAACTGCTTCTGCTTATGGTTCACCTGGTGCTGCGAGGGTTAAATTTCTGACCTACATACTTCAAGTAGCTTGCTTCTTGGGGAAAAAAATAATAGGTAGACAGACAACAACAAAAACTCATGTCCTAATTAAAATCCCTAAAATGTTTCATTTCCAGATCTACAGTCTTAAAATTGTATTAGTAGGTTAAGAAAATAGTTTTCTGGGTTAAATTCAAATTTAATTGCATAATTAGGACATGTCAGATGTAATTCTGTCTCCCAGCCTGGGCAGGTGACTTTTGTCATCTTTCCTCTTTGCCTCTCACAGCACTTTCTAAGTTGCCTTTCTCCCTTCCTTTACATTTTCCCCATCTCCTTTCTTATCAGTCTGGAGTGGAAAAGGAGAGGTTACTGGACCTTCTAAGTACAGAGTGCTGATGGCAGGGTTTGTATGAGGTGTCCCCATAAGTCTCAGGCATTTGAGATAGTTGGTGGCTCTCTGGGGAAGATCAGCAGTTACAGCCTTGCTGGAGTAAATATGTCACCAGGTGCCATCTTTGAGGTTTCGAAAGACTCACGGCATTTCCAGTGGGCTATCTCTGCCTCCTCTTAGTGGCTCAAGATGTGATCTCTCAGCTGCTGCTTCAGCTGCCTGCCACCTGCTCCCTCTCCAGGCCATCATGGACTATTATCCCTCTGAAGCCTTAAGTCTGAAACAAACTCTTCCTTCTGTAGGTTGCCTTGGTCATGCTTGGTCATGGTGTTTTATCACAACAACAGAAAAGTCACTCAGACAGGTGGCCTTGGGGGAATGACATAAATATTTCCACCTCATTTAATTACTCATGACTTGAGAGAGTTTTAGGTGGGGCTTATTTCAATGATTTTGATGAAAATACAAAGTGCTTGCTATAGAACTGTTTCTAGATGACTGTTAGGTATTATCACCCGTAAAGTATTGATCCTATGAACATGGAAGGTCACTATCCTCACACTGTTTTGTTATGTACCCATTAGGGTACTGAGAGTTCATTTTGTGTCTCTAGAACCTTTAAGACAACAGGATTTATCCACAGCCATTTGGGTAGTACTCAGCCTTAAAACTACTGTACAATGTGGTGAAGGTTTCCATTCCTTGCTTGTTCCCACCGTGTTTCACATCTCCAGTATATTATTAATTATAAAGGTTGCCTTGCATTATAAATATTTATGGACATATAGTCTGACTTAATGGATGAGTTGTTCTATATTGCTTTGCACATAGTCCAGGTAGGGTAAGTGACTACTGGGTTGGAATGAACTACTTGCTGAGTTATACAGACTCAAACCAGTTAATTCATATCACGGTATGCTTGAATTGTGGTATATACTTTCAAATGACAGGACAGCAGTGGGACTAATGTCATCAGAACATGGAGATTCTTCTCGTCACTAAACTCGGTGAATATTTACTGGAAAATATGGTGTGAAGAAACACTGGCACCTGAGGGCCATGGATCATAGCAAAAGTGAGTAGAAAGATTGCAAGGAGCAGCAAATTTTTTGTGAGGTTGTGTCTCCTAGAAATTTCAGGGACGCTACCCCTATGAGGTTTCATCAACATGGCTGCCTAAATAAGACCTGAATAAGGACAATATCAACAGCCATGTAACATGACAGGGGGAAGTCTCATGAGACCTCAATCCTAGAACAAAACTATAGACATTTAAGGAATACTGAGAACAGAAGAAATACTCTTCCCCAGGGAAGAGCCCCTAAATTATTGGTTATCTAGTATCAAGTGTTCAGGCCTGAAATCATATAGATAGATACAAGGAATATCACACAGGCTGGAAATGATGAATTTGTGTGTGTGTGTGTGTATTATATATAATAAAATAGTATATAATATGTAATATTGAATATGTGTATATAATTTGTGTACACACACACACAAATGTATATATAGGAGTTGGAGGGAGGAAGAAAGAGAGGGATAATGATGCAATTTTAATTAAAAGTATATTTTAATGAAACCACTGAATGAGGCACAATAAGAAGCAGAAATTTAAGACTGACAGACTTCATCTTTGTGACTCTTATTGTCTTTGTACAATTTAATGGAAGTGGAGTACAAAACAAAACTGAGACAATCCACATATGCTTCCTGTTTCCATCTGTTAAGTATGAATGCAAGGTTTTTCCACTTACTTTCTAATGATTAATGTAAATTTGATAAATATACATACAGAAGATGTGCTTGGGAAAGGCGTAAGAAATAAGCGTTCCTTGCATTCCTACTGCTGAGAGACCAGAGGAACTGATCAAGTGATAAATCAAGCGATCGTCTAACAAAAATGACTGCAGAGATCAGAAGCTGAGGGCCTGGGCTCCCTGAGCAGGGTGAATCTCCTGCTGGTATCCAGGGACAGACTAAAGCCTCTTTGGGGTGAGGTGACGGTTTTTCCATCCACCTAGGTCAACTTCTTTTGACATTTTCCCTTTGACCACAATTACTATATGCTGAAGTGTTCTTCAGTAGCTGCCTGCATTGTATCCTGTGAACTATTACTTACTGAACTTGCATGCAGACTTATTAGAAACTCAAAGCTTTTTGGTATCTTCTGTAAATAATCCAATTTATAGAACCAGAGCAAGCAGGGACTTTGGCATTTGTTAGTACAGGAACATGGGTGGTCACAGTAGCAGTGATGGGGAAACTGTGAGAGGTAATTGTGGTAGAAATCATAATATTATGAGGTGTAATGTGTCTTTTTAAAGCTCTCACCCCATTACCTCAGACTGTGACTATATTTGAAAGGAAGAGCTTTAAAAAAGCAATTGAGTTCAAAGGAGCCTGTAACTGTGGGCCTTGACGCAGTCTGGCTGGTGTCCTAGTAAGAAGAATGTTTAGGCAGAGAGACACCAGGGATGCAGGTGCACAGATGACACACCTGTGTGATGGCTCCCTCTGAGTGTCACCTGTGAGCCCTTGTACCCTGCTAGGTGTTTCCATTACTGGGGAAATTCTGTGAAGGTACTGTAGGGGCCATGGATTTTGAGTAAAGCTGATTGCCTTCCATAATGCAGGCAGGCAGGCCATGTGGAATTAGTTGAACTAGAACAAAAGACAGACTTCCTCCAAGCAAGATCACCAGTGCTCTGCCAGCTAATTAATTTGGATTTCATCTGAGAGACAGGCTCTTCCTGGTTCCACTGATGACTCAGGAGGCAGCTTCCTGGTTCTACAGCAATCACAAACGACCAACATCCTGTCATCTGCTGACTGGAGCTGCAAGTCTATTCTGCAACTCATGTAAGTGACAACTTCCTGTCTACACCCAACTGGAGCCTCAACTTGTTCTTGACAGTGGACTTCAGCTGCCAGGAACTCTTTCTCCAGTCTCCAGCCTGCAGGGCCTCTCTAATGAGATTTTGGATTTGCCAAGGCTCCACAGTCACTCGAGCCAGTTCCTTAGCTGTATTCCCACACATATTTCATTTGTTTTGTTTCTTAAGAGAGACTTGACTAATCACGTGTATGAGGACACCATGAGAAGACAGTCATTGCAAGTTATGGGGTCGGGAGAGCTTGAAGTCTACCAACAGCTTGAACTCAAGACTCTTAGTCCCCACAACTAGGAGAAAACAAATTTCTTTTAAGCAATCAAGCCTGTGGTATTTTGTCATGGCAGCCCAGCAAGCTAGTCCTCATAGTGTGAATTACAATAGTATAAAGTTATAGGTCATAAAATACAACAGCATAGGATGTAGTGGTACTTCTATAGGGTTAGTAGATATCCGGTGAGATGGTGGTGATAGGATAGTATGAAGGAGGAGTATGGCTTGATCATAGTGATGTCACACAAAGTAGCCAAAACTTAAGAAGGGCATAGTACTGTAGTCAGGTGGTAGTGGCATAGTGGAAGATGATGTAGAAACTGTTGTTCTGTTTCAAGGCCTGGCTCCATGCTGAACACTCTGTCGAGTTTTCATGCATAATTCTCATATATTATTGGGTTTTCCTCTTTGGAAGATGTTGTGATAAGGGTGCTTTTTATATCCTGTTTTATGCATTAGTCCAACCTTGTCTAGTTAGCAAGTGGAAGAACCAGAGCTAGAACCTAGGTCTGTTGATTCTACAGAAGAAAGTTAAACCATTTTATTAGTTCAGTGCCTTCTTGCAGAGAGGAGGAAGTTGATGGAGTTAGGATTTACTGATGTTCTCACCACATCAGGCTTTGACATCCAGCAAGTATCATGTGGCATCATCTCATAGGATCTTCCTATGAGTCTCTACTATTGATAGTGTACACATGGAACCTGAGGTACTGTTTCTACCTATAAACAGTTATATCTCTCTGTTGAGAGAAATATTAGAAAGTCGAGTATAGAAATGTTGGAATAAACTGTATTTTACAGAAACCACTAGATTGAGTCTACCTCCAGATAGGGAACTGGGGCATATGACTTTAGGGTATGGGCTGCATTTAATTTGGCTACTTCTGTTGCTGATGTCAAAGGAAATGTGACTCTCTTTGGTCTTGGCCAGGCTTTGTGCTGAAAATCAAACCCTGTCTGCCCATAATCTTGGAGACACAAGATGCTAGCTTATACATCCATTCTTATTGTTCATAATCTACCCACATTGAATAATTCTTTAGTTTTTGTCACACCATATATAGTGCACATAGTATACTATGCATATATTCTAAATATAGAGATGTCTCCTATATTAAAGAATTTAGGGATAGTAATAGGGGCTATAGGTCAGAAGTAGAATCTTATTTAGAATGTATAAGATTCTGGGTTTGATTCCTCAGCAACATTCACACACACAAAGGTACACACACACACACACACACACAGGTAGACACACATATAAGCATAAATACACATATGCAAATACATACACACAGATACATAGACATATACACATATAAACTCAAACACACACATACACAAATACACACACACCAATACACAGAGAGATACACAGACATACATATAAACAAACACATAGAGACAAATACATATACACAAATACACACATATCACAATATTACATCTTTCAACAATGTAGAGTTTAAAATCTCTGCCAACTGAGTTAAAATTGTGAATCCAAAAGAAACCTCAGTCTCCTCACTTCTTAGTCTTGATTTTGTTTCTGTAATGCCAATCATTGAGATGATTAATAATATTTATTTTTAAATTGAGCTCTGATTTTACATGACAGTTTCTAGAAACTGTGTAATTAAGCCTGCATACATTAACCATAGTTATTTAATTAGCTGTCTTCTCTCTGATCCAACTTGGTTTTTCTTGGCACTTGGAAATAATGAATCATCATCAGATTTCTCTTTAAAGGTTTGAAGAATAGATAGAAGCTCCTGGAAACATGTTACATGTTTTGCTTTTACACACACACACACACACACACACACACACACACAGTTAAAAGTAAACTAATATTATTAAAATATGTGTCCATTGTAGACACATTAAAAAATATTTTCAGTATTCAGTTGTTTGAGCCCTTGTGTTAAGAATGCCCAGATACAAAGGCTGTGTCTGGAAGTGTCCAGTTTTCTCAAATGTTTGATTCGGAGTGAAAGCTCGGGTCCACGTGCTCAGTTGACCTGCATCAGGTGGGAGGAGGTTATTGGGGGAGGCCTAGTAGGACCTGTGGGAAAGAGTGGTAGAGGGTGAACGGGTACAAGTAGGGAGTTCTCTGTCATCCTGCACTCCTAGCTCCTAGTGTGAGTAAGCAAGAAAGACTTGGAATAACCAGGGTTTTGGAAATGTAGCCTAACCCAAGATTGGCATGAAAAACCAAAGATGGTGTAAGATTCAGATAGAATACTTCTTCTTCTTCTTCTTTTTTTTTTTTGTTTTTTTGTTTTTTTCAAGACAGGGTTTCTCTGTGTAACCCTGGCTGTCCTGGAACTCACTCTGTAGACCAGGCTGGCCTAGAACTCAGAAATCCATCTGCCTCTGCTTCCCAAGTGCTGGGATTAAAGGCGTGAGCCACCACCGCCCGGCTCAGATAGAATACTTCTAAAACCCAAAGGCTGTGTATACTTGTGGGCATGCCCAAGGGAACCTGGAAAGGGCATGTGAATTGTCATATGGAAAGAACAAAAGTGTACAGGAGACTTAGAACTGAGAAAAGCTCTGTACTGACAAGTCTCCCTTTGCCTCTCCTTTACTGTGACATCCCTTGCCAGCACTAGTTCTGTGTTAACACAGTTAAGTAATTGTGCTTCAGGATTGATCCATGTGTTTAAAAACAGAGCTCACCTCCCCAGGTGACTACGGAGTTAATACCCCACTGTTCTCTCACAGCTGTGTTTCCTGTCTTGCATTTGCCCTCACTCCAGGGTTTGTATCTGTAGCGCACACCCTTGATGCTATGCAGGGTCACAAATTAAACCTGCATGGGGCAGTTTTAATGATTCCGTTCAAAGCCTTTTAGAACTTATGCCCAGCCTTCTGCCATTTCTTTATTTGCCATGCTCTCAGCACACTCTTTACTTACTCTGAATAGGACCTGATCATATTTTATTACAGCTACATACTTATCTATTTGTTTCGTACTCTCAACTGGGATGCTTGAAGGTAATTTCAAACTCAGGACCACCACTAACTAACGATTCTTAAGCGTTGTTGATGGTTGTTCTAGACATAAGTAGAGAGATTTTAAGAATCTAGGTTTTGCTGTCTATCACATAGGAATCAACAGTTCTCTTGCCAGGAAGGAGAAGAGGCAGACATTTTGAGGAGCATGAGTGTTAAGAGATTGGGACTTCTCATGAAGTGTACTGATACTTTGTTTCCCATTCTGATTCAAAGCAAGAGAAACAGAACTACAGCTGGAATTGTGTTTTAAGAAGGGATTGTAGGATTGGCAAGATTCACCCAGTGGTTAAAGGTGAGGGCGTGGTTCTGATGTGAAGGTCCTGTTCCCCAATTGTTTTTTAGTTGATCAATAAAGATGCCAGCGACTAATGACTGAGAACGAGGTGGGACACTTAGATTGGGAGGGAGGACACAGGGAGAATCTGGAATCCAGAGGACAGGGTAAAGAAGGAGGCAGTAGTGGCAGGAGATAAAGCCACCCAGACATGTGAGGTTTCGGTTGAAGTAATTCTATTTAATTATGCCTAGGGCAGCAGGGGAGGTTTAGGAGTTAGCAAAGGCATTTTAAGATTAACTGGTGTGTGTATGTGTGTATGTGTGTATGTGTGTGTGTGCTGTTTTTTATCCGTGGGTCCAAGGGAATTTGGGTGGGGCTGGTAGCAGAGTCCACATAAAGATGGACGGGGAGAAACAAGTCCACAGAATTGTCCTCTGACATTCGTATATGTGCTGCAGCATGTGTGCCTGAATATTCAAATCATATGCATGCACAAGCACATGCATAGATAGATAGATAGATAGATAGATAGATAGATAGATAGATAGATAAAAATATTTAGAAAGGCATTGCTATGTCCAGAGTTAGTGGGATAATAGTAACTATCAAAGGAGCTGTTCCCTTGAGGTATCCCTGAAGCAGAGGTTAGCAAACTTGAACAACAAAGCTTCCATTTTCCTTACTACTTGCTGTATCATACTGCAGGGTGTTTGCATATTCATATCATTGAATCACTTTCCTACCTCTTCTTTCCAGTTATTAAGTGGAAGTACATCGGTCTGTAGAACTTCCATTGTAAAGTACAGCCAATGAAGTGGCTTAAAAGTTAGGTGTTACAAATGCAAGTGGTGGTTGTGTTGGCTGCTTCTGATGAGTGATTTGAGTTTAACTGAGGTCTCTCTTCTTGGGTCCCTGCAGAATCTGTTTCTTGCAATATCTTTTCATGTACCTTTACCATCATGACTGGTATTTTCATGGTTAGGAAAGGCTCCACTTTATGACTTTTAACTTACATACCTTTGGAAAGACCCACTCTCTAAATAAGGCCCATTTGGAATTGCTAGACATTATAACTTCAGTACTGGAATCTGAGGGGCTAGGCTGTAATTTAGTGAACAACAGATGGCGGCTGAATTTTCTAATCTCAAGCAGTGAAGCAGAATCATGGAGAACCTGGGGGAGCAATGGACATATCACAAGAGACCCTGGAAACAAGTGATGGAGGCCCTGAGAGTTTAGATGATCTCTGCTGTGGGGATGATGCACACATTCAACAGAAGAACATTATCTTATTTCCAGGGGTTTTATTTTATTGTTTTGGGTTTTCAAGATAGGGTCCCACTATGTGGCCCTGGCTGACTGGGGCTTGTTGTATAGATCAAGCTGGCCTTGAATCTGTCTGGTTCCTTGACTTTCTAAATGTTGGGATTACAAGCATCTTCCACTAACACTTTGCCCTTTGTTTCATTTTGATAGAGTCCCAAAGTAACAGCCCAGAAGGGCCATGACATCGTGATTCTCCTGCCTCATTTCCCACATGCTAGGATTCTACACGTGGGCTACTACTACCAACTTCCTGAAGGTATTTTAGAAGAAAATATAGGCATAGAATAACAGGATATTGGCAGCAATTGAGAAGCATGGTTGATGTGTGACCACTTGAAGAATCAATGTCTATTCCAACGAGCATGGGTGAGAGTTTATCACAGGGTTGTGGGGAATTTATGAACACCTCTTAAACTGAAGAAGAGCCTACCTTCTTCAATATCTGTTAACTGCTTGTATATCCTAGGGAGGAGAATGGTTTCATGTGCCTCACCAGCTTTCATGAGAGAATGCTAGTGGGCCCAATCTTGGGAGAGCCACTGTTGCCCTATCCCTCAAGCCACCCCACCCCCAACTCCCAAATGATCTTCTCAGGTAGGGGGTGGGTAAGAAGATGTAGGAATCAAGGACACAGATCCCTGGAACCAGGTAAGAAGCAAAAGCAGGCTTGATTAGTGAAATAACAATGGGTGCCTATATACCCTCCACCTGCCTCCCCTTGGTCCACAACTATTTGTCCCTCACAGTTGACACCAGCCAATTGACTGCCTAGTCACATGCTCTGTCTTTGGGCATCAGGCAGATTCAGGGATTAGGGAATGCAGAAGCGCATGCCTGGGCCATTGTGAGCAGCTAGTCAAAACGTTCTGACTCCTTCTACAAACCATGTATGGGTAATCACATTCTGCCTTTTAGATGGCAATGGGCTGGTTTGTCATGTGAAGAGGACTGAGTTCCACAATAGCTATAGTGTCTATGTTGTGACTACCTAGAGGACAGAGTCCATGTTAGAACACTCCTCATTTGATTCTAACTTCATCCATCCTCCAGTCTCAGATCAGGTATCATGAGATGTCATCTGTTTAACCTTAACCCCATGCTGGGAATCTACTACTAACACTTGTCGGTTTTAGGAATCTAGACACTAAATGAAGTGGCTTGTGGTCATAAGAGCAACAGCAATGGTTGATGGTCACTTGTTCAATCCAGCAGCAGCAGCTTGAAAAGATGTCCTAATAACTCCAGTGGTCTTGGTCCCCAGTCTGTCCTGATTCAGACTTGGATTCACCATGTGCTTGTGGACTTTGTATATTATCTGATAACTTCCTACAAAATCATTTTTGCTTCTCCAGGATGATGGTCACTACTTTTCATTGGAACAAGTTAATGTATAACATTCCCATGGGATAATTCTTGGTTTGTTTTCTAGTTTTATATACACCAATTTATGTAAATCAGACATGTCTGTGCATGTTTATGTTTTTATAATGTTTTATTTTAAGATAAGGGCTCACTATGAATCTCTGACTCTTCTAGAACTCAGTATAAATGAAACTGGCCTCAAGTTTACCCGGGTCCACTTGCCTCTGCCTCTTAAGTGGTAGAATTAAAGGCGTATGTAATCACTCCTGGCTATTTATGATCCTTGAAAGGAAGATCATAATAAGTAGACTAAATAGGAAATTTTCTATATTTCTTTTAATACAGAGAATACAGAAATACTTATATACACATAACCACAAGCACATACAGACTTTTACATATGTGCTATAGAATATAGAATTTAAATATATTATGTATTGGGGGGCTCAGCAGTTAGGAGTACTTGTTGGTCTTCCAGAGGATCTAATTTTAGCTGCTGGAACCCATGTTGAGTGGCTCACAAACTCCTGTAAAATTGAGACAAAGGAGCACCAATAATTATTTCTGGCCTGAGTGGGAATCTGTACACATGTGGTATACATTCTCTGCCCCCCACCCCCATCTTTCTTTCTCTTGCTTTCTCACACACATATTCATAAAATAATAAAAATAAATCTATTTGAAGATTATGTTTATAACATTTTCTTGCATGTATGCATATTTACCATGTGCATGTCTGATTCCCAAGGAGGCCAGGAAAGTGTGTTAGATTCCCTGAAACTGTAGTTGTATATAGTTGTGAGTTGTCATGTTGGTGTTGGGAGCAGAACCCAAGTCTTCTGCAAGAGTGGCAAGTGCTCTCAACTGCTAGACCATCTCTTCAGGCCCAAAAACTTAATCTCTATTTCTCTACCTCTATCCATCTGTCTGTCTATCTTATCTATCTATCTATCTATCTATCTATCTATCTATCTATCTATCTGTCTGTCTGTCTGTCTATATTTGTATATCTGCATGTTACATGTATTTTAATTTCCTTTCTGTTTTCATTTTGTTAAAACAAGAACATTGTATGAAGAACATTTTTGTAGAATAAATAGTGATACAATGAAAGCCATGACATACTAGCTGGGGAATAACACTGGAATGCTCACATAATGACTATTAGTTCTTTTCATTCCTTCACATTCATGCACGTGTGCATGCCTGCACCCATAGACACAAACATAGAGAGACAAAGATGACAGAGGAACAGAGACATACACAGAGAGATGCTCTTCACTGAATTATAATGATTGATAAATTACAGTCAGTTTGAGGATATAGTTTTTTAAAGGTTTGAAAGCATAGCCTCTATTACAATCTACTAAAGCATAAATGGTGTCTCTGCTCATAGTAGAGCAACAATGAAGCTTTGTCTAGAGTACTGCTGAGGGTAGACTGCTCCTCACACATCAGATCCTCTGGTGACTTGCAGGATTCAGAATGCTGAGAGAACAGTGGGACTAGTTCCCAGACCTCACAAAGCCTACAAACCAAAACACAATCCTCTGGGAGGAGTGTCACACTCCTGGGGACAGGAGCAGGAAGGGAGACATACACTGTAGACTATCTTAAAAGTTTTTTGGGGTACTCTTTGCCCTGTTCTGAGTGTTGACTCTTCTGTGAGGTGAAGGTATGCAGGTTGTGTGACATTTCCAGTGCTGGCTTCTAAGCCCTCTTCACCTAGGTATAGATAGGAGTGAACATGTAGGGTACCCTGCCTAGAGAATCTCTATGTTCCCCGCTTTGTTCACTTCTCTCTCTCTGACTAACCACTCTCATGTTCCATGAGTAAAAAACAAACATGGATGCAGAAATGCTATAAACACAGCAGGTGAAAATGCTCAGAGGAATAAGCTGGAAAGAGGCAAGGCAGTGCAGTCCAAGCAGACAAACCAGCCCTTCCACTTACCAGCCCACTGACTTTAGACATCACATGTTCACTGTGAAGCACTATTTTCTCAATTGTACGAAGGGAATAGTTGCAACTTCTCTTTATCTCTCTCACTGGGCTGTGGAAACCTCAAACAAGACAATACTGTAAGCCCAAAGTACTATACTGTATGAGTCACAGCCATCAAATGATGTCACGGGTTAAATTAATTATACTGGAAGATATTCAAAGCTGTTGCTATTACTCAAAAGGCTGAGTAGACAAAGATAGCATTCACACATTTTTATCTTTCAGTGGATGTGTGGGAGTGAGGTGGGACAGAGGAACTGGAGGAGACAGTACAAGCTGAGTATGTGAAACTTATAATAATGCAATGGACAAGAGACGGATTGTATTTTCTTTATTCTGTTGCTCCCGACTTCTTTGCAGTGGCTTTCTCCAAATTATCCCAAATGCAAGTGGGTACTGAATGATCCAGGTAGAACTGAGAGGTAACCTTCAAAGAAATTAGAAATGGGTTAATGGCTGGTCCTTGAAAGGAAACTTGGTATTATACAAACCATCTTCTACTGTCTTTTAAGTCTGAATCACTGAACTATCTCAGCACCTCTCATTTCTCACTGTTGTAGTAACCTTAGCTGGTAAGTGGGTTTGGATGAAGCAAAGTGAACTGACAAAGAGCTACTCTCCTACTCCCCAACAAGGGTGGGAAGTCTGAATCATAAGCCAGCCTCCCCCACTAATTAGAAGTTAGGACTTGCCGTTTCTACTGAGCCAGTTTTTAAACTGACTTTTTTTTTTAATTCAGGATTTAGATGCTTGATGTTTTTGTTGTTGTTTGTTTGTTTGTTTTTGTTGTTGTTATTGTTTTTTAATTTTTGTTTTGTAGAGACAGGATCTCATTTTAGCTCTGGTTGACTTGGAGCTGACTCTACAGGCTAAACTAGCCTAAGACTAACAGAGATCTTCCTACCTTAACCTCTCAAGTCCTGAATTATAGGTGTGAGTCAACACACCTGGCTCAGTACCTGCTATTTCTGAGGAATGGTTTATGTGCATGTGGGCGTGTGTCCACATGCGTGTGTACGTGTGTGTATGTGTTTGTGTGTGTAGGTGTGCATGCCTGTGTTCATGACCTTCTGTGTAAAACACTCAATCTTCACTGTATAACCCTTGATTTATATTTACCAGAACAGAGAAAAGCTTCCAATACATTTGAAAAAAAGTAAAGTCTCACCTTTATTTCCATTTTTAAAAAGTCCTCTTTTTTAAGTAAATTTTTTTAATTACATACTTTTGACTGAAGCAGGTTTCTTTGTAAAATTATTGCCCTCAATTCACAATTATTTTTACTCGAAACACCAAAAATATTTGAGTAGAGTTTGAGGTATACATAAATAATGTACGAGAGCATAGTGCAGTCACTGGAATAAACTACGTCCAACATTAGTCATCTGCCCAAACAAGATCTCCCCCAAGACACACATAGGCACAGGGGTTGGCCCTGTGTCCCCAGCTTTTAAAAATTTCCTCATTAAAACAAATAAACAAACATCTTAGTCAATTGAAAAATTTCTCTTTGAATAGTATGTGGAATTCAGGACCTGGACTTTTATGTAGACTGGATCACCTCCATCCCCTCCATCCCAGAGAAATTTTCTTTGGCTTATCAGGGTCTGAGAAGGCTTGCTTAGCACCTAGACATAACCAAAGGCTTTGAGCACCTCTCCCAGGACAATGGGGAGATTGTATGTGTGTGTGTGCGTATGTGTGTGCACGTGCTCTCAAGCATGTATGTTCAAACTTGGAAAGCTCATTTAAATGACCTTTGGTAGATCATAAAGATCAGGGAAACATACACAACCTATAGCTAGGTCTCTACTGTGATGCATGGAAGCATGTGGGGCAGAAAGGTAAATCTGCCTGTACATTAGGACACTGCTTTCCATTCCTCTTGTGTATCTATTTGTTACAACCCATAATGTCAAATGTATGAAGTAAATGATTTAGGAAATTCAATCACTGTAGATAGCCAAAGTATACAATGCATGATATTTTAGATACATTTGATAGTAAATTTAGTGCTTTTACCATTTAATAATTTGAAATATTTGACTTTTATCCCAATACTCTGTCAAAACTCAGAAGGGACTTTTTTTTTTTTTTAACATCGAAAGACCAAAGAATATAAAATATGTAGAATAGCTCCTCACTAATGTGAGAACTGCTCATGGCCCACCATTTTTACCCTCTCCCGGCTTATAAAAGTATTACAGACATTGTATGTCCAGTGAAATCTTACTGAGGTAACTGGGTTTAAATTAGCTTTCCGCTTCAAAACTTTAGTTTTCAGAGTTTGTAGGATAAGTGACATTACCATCAATGTTCACATAAAGTCGCAAAAGGGAATTGCTCAAAGCCACTCATGCTCAGCAAAAAAAGGGGAAGGAAAAGACAGAGAGGCGTGTTTAAGGAGGTAAGTAAATTTTGCTGACTAGGAAGGAGAGCTATATTTCATAAGATATGGAGAAAATGAGTACTTGGTTTTATGATTTACAGTTTAAATTTCCCATAACTCAAATTCTGGGATGGGAGGGGCAGTTGTTTTTGAAACAGGGCCTTGCTATGTAACTAAAGCTAACTCAGAACCTATGATGTAACCTAGACTGGATTCTAACTTAAATCCTCCTGCCTCAACTTCCCAAGTGTGGGATTGCAAATTTAATGCTCCATTCCTGCTAAGTTCTGTGCTTTAAAGTGAAACTCCTTTCTTACCCATACTATCTGCTTTAACCGAATGATCTTAGATTTTCTCAAAGGTGGAAAGGCTAGTAATGAAGAAAGTCCTTCTACCAATACTTATTGTCATGAAGGGAGTCACCTCTGATTCCAACCTGAAGAACTGCTTTGGTGATGTATTGTTAGATGACACTTCTGTTCTGTAGATGCTTACCTGTGTAAGTACAGATTCCAAAAGGGGAGTGAGAAACTTTCTGAAGGTACAGACTTGAGATGGGGTGTAGAGGTCTCATGAATTTGAGGGTATGATATGTATATGTTGCAGATGGATGTGTCAGGGCAATGTGTTGGCAGACTCATAAGAGTGAAAGAGAACTTAAGGCAAGGCAGCTGATACCCCCAAGTCAACGTTGCTCAATCCACCTTATGTGTTTGTTTACAAAGAAATATATTGAGCAATGTGAGATAGTGAATGCCTTTAATCTCAGTAGTTGGGAGGCAAATGCAAGCAGGTCTCCTTGAGTTCTAGGCCAGCCTGGTCTACATATCAAGTTCTAGGCTGGCCAAGACTCCATGGCAAGACCTTGTCTCATAAAGGCAAACAAAAAGTTTCTTTGCAGCTATGAGTAACAGGTCCTGTTGTTTTTAGCAATTCCTACCAATTGGCCTAATATTATGATGAGGAAGGAATAACAAAACTGGTACATTATAGGTGGGAACCCGTTCTTCCTTATGAGCATTCTTGGCTGGGAACTACCTCAAACAAAAATCAATAGGAGGAGCATGTTCTTCAGTTCTGACCTGGCTGACAGCATTGGTCATGGAAGTGCCAATGTATCACAACCCGGAATGATTTGTAAGACTCTCCATAGATATTCTTACTGATGTAGTTTGAATATGAAGAATTTCCCCAAAAGTTCATCATATGAATGGATGGTGTGCCACTGACGGTGCTAGTTGAGGTGGAATGCAAACTTTAGGTTACAGGGCCTAAGAGAAGGAAGTAGGTCAGTGGAGGTGAGTCACTGAGAGTCAATCATCACACACCACTTCCTGCCTCAGTCTGCTTCCTGTCCACAGTGATGTGAACAGCTATCTCCTGCCATATAATCTGGCCTTCTGTAAGGCTCTGCCCAAGAGCATGGAGCCAAGGAAGCACACACTGGACCCTTTGAAATCCCTGAGCCAAAATACATCTTTTCTCATTTAAGCTGTTTCCAACCAGGTATTTTGTTATTGAAACTTATATACTACTATTAAGACATAGTAACTATATTTTGCCATTAAGATAGGAAGGAACACTTGAAAAGGAATTGGAATTCCTTCAAGACCAAGTTAACTGAAAACCAGACATTATTTGTCACAAGGTAATAAAGTCAACAGACATTTGAGTAAATATTAAGAACCATAATTTTATCAGTAGTTTTTTTTTTCTTGATGGTTGTGAAATAGGTAACCATGATGTTTGTGAATCAGTTCATGCCTCATGCCTGGTTAAGTAATAACATTTTCTTGCTGTCACATGTACCTGTTTACCTATTCTATAACTTTTGAACAACCTTATCAGTTTGCTTCCCGTACTGCAGACTTAACCCTGAGTCTCACACATGTTAGACAAGTGCTCTACACCAGTCTAGCCTTACCTTCTAGGAAGATGAACTGTTTCCATGAATGATTTTTTAATTTGAGTCATATCGTGTTGTTCAGTAGAACTGGGTATGTATCCCCATTAGAAAAGCACGAAGTTTGGGGGCCAGCATGAGATGGCTCAGTTGGCAAAGTCATTTTTTTCAATCCTGAGAACTTGAGTAGAAACACCAGGACGCACACACACACACACACACACACACACACAATTTTCCTTTAAAAAAAAGAAGAAAACAATTTGATATTAGGGAAAATTTAATATAAAATTTAGGATGATAATTTTTCAAATAAAATTGAAAGCTATTGAGAGAGATATGGGGATGATTTCTATATGCATGTCTTATGATTCCATAGGGTTCTACAAGATCAACACAATACTTAACATCTAATCTGTCATATATGCTTGAAACTACATTAGAGATCAAGAAAGAAAGAGAATAAAGATATAAACTCATTCACAAAGGATCCTTCAATATAAAAAAAATTGTCAACTTATATATTTTCTAACTGAAAAGAAGCATCTGCCAGTTTTTGGGAAAGTGGTTCAGGACAGTTTCAGAGAGGATGGTTCTCTTGGCTTGGGTTTTGAAAGTAGGTAAGGTAAAGGTGACTTTTTCATCAAGGACAAATACCTCATGCATTTGTAAAGCAGAATTTTATGAACAGAAGTCCCTACAGTTTCTTCATGGGCTATCCAAAGACCCACAGGGAAATTGGTAATATCAAGAATTCATGCATCATGTTGGAGAATGCTGAAGGTGAAGATGGAGAGGTAGACTTCTGTGGGTCACTGGAAGTCATGGAAGGGATGTGGGTTTGCCATGACTGGCAGTGAGAAACCATGTTTGGAAGCAGAGTGGTATACCAGTGAAGGGATTTAAAAATGACGCCATGAGACTCATATAGAGGACTTCCTTTTCCTATCTTGGTCTCACTTCCCTATGAAGTCCTTGTTCATATAGATGTTTGCAAGGCTTCTGATCATGCCCTCTAAATTCATGAACATCAGCCTATGACAGGATAGATGTTAAATGTCAAATAAGAAATCCGATTTTGTGAACCCAGTCTTTTATTGTTGATACTTTAGCCAGAAAATAAAATTTGATTTTTTTTTGTCATGATAAAAATAATTTGAAGTTGAGAGAATGTGCTCATGCTATTTCCAAGGTATTTTTTGAGCAGCGAAAGTAAAGCTTGTCAGGTGCATCCAGAGTTTCAGTGTTTATGTTATAACAGGAGAGTTCCCTCTCCCCCACCCCCACCCTCCAGATTCAGATACGGCAAGAGTTTAAAGGAGAAGGATTCATCAGAGTCCACAGCCCACTCAGGCTTCAGTGTCATTTGAACCTTTTAACAAGGTTGAAGACTGTGTTTGAAGAAGACAGCTTGCCACAACTAAAGCACTAAATAGCAGAAGTAAGGCACTTACACTATTCTAGAATAATAAATTCTTACTCTACTTCAAAATGTTTCTGATTTATATATGTGCTTATGAGATGTATTGCAAAGATCACTGTTTTTAGTTTTACAGATGCTTGAATAATTATATTGCATTTTTGGTAGTTACGATGAACAAATTCAAGCTTCAAAAAGTCTACAGGGTCTACTAGAATAGGTGCTGACTAGACATTGAATCATAGCCATTCTTGCTACAATAATTTCCTTTCTTATGCTGAAATTTAATTTTGGTATAATAAAATCTCTCTCTCTCTCTCTCTCTCTCTCTCTCTCTCTCTCTCTCTCTCTCTCTCTCTGTGTGTGTGTGTGTGTGTGATGTGTATATGTTTATGTACCAGGAAGTTCATGTGTCACTATGTGTTGTGGTTTGAATATGTTTGGCCCAGGGAGGGGCACTATTAGGAAGTGTGACCTTGTTGGACTAAGTATGGCCTTGTTGGAGGAAGTGTGTCACTGCAGCTTGGAGACTCTTTTCCTAGATGCCTGAAGGACAGTCTTCTGTTTGCCTTTGGAACAAGATGTAGTTTCAGGCATTTTAAAACTCAGTTTCCTAGCTACCCACAACAAGTGAGCCAGGGTTTCTTGAGAGACCAGTATCTGCAGTTTTTAAAAGAGCTTCGGGAATGTTGCATATGGAACATAGTATGAGCTGGAAGGACAATCTCTATGTGTCCTTGTACTTGAGTGTACGTGTTTATGTGCTTGGGTACATAGTTGTTCGGGGTTGCATATGAGAGAGATTGCTAGTGGGTGCTCAGATCCCCAGAGCCCACATAAAAATCTTTCATGCCTACAATCCTGGGGTGCAGAAACTAAAGGATCCCTGTCACTGGCAAGTGAGTCAATAGTCAGTCAGTTCCAGGCTCAGTGAGAGATACTGTCTCGAAAAATCAAGAAAACAACTGAGGAAGATATCCAATGTTGAGTTCTAGCCTCCACATCCTTATGCACATGTGCACATGTGCACTCACAGACACACACACCCCACCCACATATGTGTGCACACAAACAACTGAAAGCCATACATGTAAGCTTGTTATTGCTGATATTAGTAGGTATAAAGAAGCTAGGTTCAAAAGAAAAATAAATGCAGTTACATGTGTTTCTCTTGGAAGTGAAGCTTTGTGTATTTATCAATTATGGCATTAACTACCAGCCAACTGGAATTCAATACTGTGCAGATGTTAATAGGAACCTCATATGTTTAGCATTTGTCTCCACAGATTAAAAGTTTAGAGATTCATATGGATAACCTGTTAGAACTCTGAGAAATCATTGAAGATGAGAGATTGAATGAGACAATGAGATTATAAAAGGTCAAAAACCATGGAATTCAAAATGATAAGGCAGAAAAAACACACACTCATACATACATACATACACACACACACATGCATATACACACATATATACATACATACAAATACACATACACACCTACACACACGGAGAGGGGGGAAGGAATGGAAAGAAACCACATACTATTGGAATACTTAGAAGTACTACATTCATGTAGCCAAACACTATCATTAAAATAAAAACATTTTGAATACATATCACCAGAAGAAAGGGAAGCCTGGGTAACAAGGCCGTACATTTAACACATCAGTAAATAGAATATTTTATTCCCAGTTATAAAGGTCATCAAGAATGTTGTTAGTCATTATTTCCAATGAGCAACTATGTTCCCAAGGACACTGCATATAATGAAGTTAATTTGACAATGAGCTTGCTTTTGAAAACTGATGCTCTTTGGTTTTAAGAATAACCTGGAAGGGATTGTCCTCTCCTGTTGACAGAAACTCAGTCACTCATACTTTTTACTTAGGAAGCACTGGGAAGGATGTATGTTGGTCAGGCAAGGAGATAGCTAACTGTGTATAGTGAAATATTGTCCTAGGTACCATGAGAAGATGCAGTATCATCACCACCATCATCATCATCACCATCATCATCAGCAGCAGCAGCACAGAGCAGCTGTCAGAAATGTGAATTTTCTGGTTTTGTGTGGGACCCATGGGAAATCACAACCTGAGGATGGACTCCCACAGTCTGTATTCCCATAAGCCCCTAGGAGGTTGTTGGAACTTAAGCTAAAGCTTTGATCCTAATGGATATAGCAATTATAAACAAGCTGGCCTGACCCCGGGCAGTAAGAGAACATACACATATGTGCTTTTTCAAAATCATTAATGGGTATGCTTGAAGATGCAGAGCAAAGAGTTTTCCTCTGAAATCTGCTAAAAAAGACAGAACTGGGGTCCCCCCATCTCTTCTGCTGCTCCTCAAGAACCCCCAGGCAGGACAGGCTTCTTCTTACTCATGATTTTGTCCCTGTGGTAACCTGTGCAGCACTTGGTAATTGAGATGTTTCTTAACATGAAATGGAAAGGTTGGGAAGAAGTAGATGGGGTATGATTTATTGTGCCAAGGTAAAATCACTACCTTAGGGTGGAATTGAAACAAACACGTAAGAGAGGAACAGTATATGTAGGTTCCAGGCAAACAGCAGAGAAGAGAACAACCGTCCTGGAGGGAACCGGACAGACATGTTGGGACAGCTTGCGTGAGTCACCCACCACTGAGTCCTGAGTTTCCTTTGACCTGTCAGAATTCAAATCCGGTATTACCTATGCCCTAGTCCAACGAAGCCAGTATTTTCAGTTACTTTAACCTTATTTTAATGTTGGACTTCTATTGAGCAGCCAGCACTGTGCTGAGAGTGGGCTGAATGAGGTGCTACTTTAAAGATACTTAGTAGCATATTTTTTCAACCTCAGGTGTTATTTGAGGCCAGATGAGCCTTAGCTGTTGCCAGCTCTTCTGTGATTGTCTGTGTTGCACTCCTACCTTTGGCTCCTACCCAACAGAGGCTAGTAGGTTCTTACACTTCTAAGAGGAACAAACAAAAAACGTCTTCAGGCATTGCCAAATGGTCTTCAAAAGACATCTCTTACAATTGAGAATATCTGGAGTGAAGTAAGATGGAGGCAGAGGGGTCAGAAGTCCTTAAAATGCCATGGTAACGCTATAGGGATGGCAGGAGATTGGAAGCCCTTCCAGAGGGGGTTGGTGGGGGGAGGCGAGGGAAACTTAAGGGAAGAGTGAGACGGAGCTGGATCTCGGTACCTGAGCAGCCGATAACCTGATGGAGAGCTGAAGGCCGTGAATGTGAGGAGGAAGGACAGAAGAAGAATGAGGTATAGGGAATGAACCACCTGTTTCAGGCTAAGGACAGGAATGAGAAAATGCAGATATCTGAGACAGCTTAGGACATTAAAGACACTCAAGGCAGGGAAGGGGAGTCAGTCAGTTCTTCTGCAGTGTAAATCAAAAGGGTTAGCAGGCTCAAGCAGGAACCCTCCACCAAAGGACAGCATTTGCTCCCCAGCTCAAGGTCAGTCCTCTTTCCCTGTGGACAGTGAACTTGCCGTCATTCACTCCCTTTCCTCGGGGTCACTGAACACCCCCACTGTCCTTGATCCTGGTAGTTTGTAGACATGACATTTTTTACTTCTTCACCGATTACAGAAACCAGTGGCGACTTTGCAAAAACAACAGACACTGTTCTCTTGGGCACCAGCACTTAAAAAGAAGGATAGAGCTTGAAAAGGGAGGGGGAGTGTGTGTGTGGGAAAGGTTAACAGTATATTTAGTGTGAAATCATTCAAACAAACAAATACACAAACAAATAGAAGCAAGCAAGCAAGCAAAACAAACAAAACCCAAAAGCAAGCAAGCTGTTTTAGGGATAAATATTGTCATCATTCTGTCTGACCTCTTTTGACTGTAGTGTCTGTCTGTTTAATGTTTAGCTTAGTTCCTGGTTAGGTGGGAGGAGTTTGGCCATTGTGTACTGGATCACTTGTTAATAATGGCAACAGCACTTCTGTAGGGCATAATAATCCAACATAAACTACGCAAGGAGGTGAGCTCACGTGATCATTATAACAACCAGAGCTCAGAAAAAGAAAAGAAAAGAAATTTGTAAGCCTGTTACATGTTTTATCTTATCCTTAACACATCATTCTGCCTTGCTTTCTGTTACTCCCACGAAAGAAAATTGACAAAGTTATTTTCTATCTCACGTATTTATTCTCACTGTAGGTGAGATTTAAAAGAAAAATCACAATTGAAAGAAAGTGTGGTTACATATTTTCATTGTTTTAATCCTACAACTACAGACCAACAATACAGCGCATGACCTTCCAGGTGCAAGCTTGCTTTTGCAAGTAAGGAAACATGACCACGTGGCAGTTCAGTGCAGAGCCAAGGTCAAAGCAAGGACACTACATTCATACACTGTGGTGATCACATAAAGACACACTAGTTACTGCTTATGCCTGTTGACTCAGTGTCTCGAAGCACACCACCAAATCGTCACAGCCAGGGCCTGGACTGTGGTGTATTCTCTCCTTTAGCTCGTCTTATGCAGAAAGATGTGTCAGCTGAAGGCTGACTTCAAGGGCAGAAGAAATAGCACACTCCAGCAAAAAAGCATGTGTGCCGGCCTCTTCTTCCATGGCTGTACATGGCAATATTATCCAGGTGTCCATGTCCAAATATAAACCTTGTTTTTCTTTTCTCCAGAAGAGGAAACAATGTCCTAAGAGGTTAAATTTTGCATGGAACTTTGTTAGCCAATTCAACATCTGTTTGCATCTTAAAAACTGACTCATATCTATTCCTTATAAGTAGGGCAGGAGGGCAGCTGGAATTTCCCAGCTCACTCTGTGTCACTGCTTCCTGCTGCTCTTTGTCCTCCCAGGCATATTTTATTGGCAAAAAAAGAAACAAACACTGTACTACCGCAGGGCAGCTGCCTGCACTGACTCACGCCTCTGCTGTTTGCGCTGGGAAAGCTGAAGGCAATGCAAGTATCTTACTTTAATCACAGTGTGAATAACCAAATGTGTTCTAAAACTTTGTTACTCAATCGCTCACCCCAGAAGGAACGCACCGATGGTATCCAGCCAATCAAAGGCCATCTTCGGACTACAATCAGACCTTGTCACTGATGACAAGGCCCAGTGGGTGGATCATCACCAAAGGAAGGAAAAGCACAGTATGAGTTGCCTCTCTATCTTAAAACAAAACGAAACAAAACAAAATAAAACAAAACTACCCCAAACTGACCAAACAAACAAAACCCCCATTCCTCCTCACAGGTCCTCAACCAAAGACCAGTGTTAATAAAATTAAAACCAGTGTTAATAAATAAAGACCAGTAGCACTCAATTTGGAAGGAGGAAGGGAAAGGGGTGAGGGAGGGAGGGAGGGAGGGAGGAAGGAAGGGAGGGAGGGACAGACAGAGACAAACAGAAACAGAGAGACAGAGAAGGGAGAGGGAGGAGGGAGAGAGAGAGGGAAGAAAGAGGGAGGGGGAGAGAGAGAGAGAGAGAGACAAACTGCCAGTAGCGAGGGAGTAGTCTACAAAATGGAAACGATGAACACAGGAAGGATAAGAAGAGAGAAGCTTTTGGAGCTCTAGTAAATTCTCCTGACTGGGGTTCTCATTTTAGGACTAAATTTAACACACTGCCCTGCTCAGCGTTTATTGTTTCATTTTGTAAGCAACTTGTCTTAGTCAGTGGCTTTGTTCTGAGGCTCTTTAATACATCTCAGTGATTCTCTCACTGTGTATGCCAAAGGGAGAGGGCGGTGGGGCAAAAAAAAAAAAAACCCTCAATGGATACAATTAAACGAACTCTACATGTTCAGATTTTTAAGAGGCTACTTAATTGAGCAAGCCCTGTTTGCAAAATTTTATCTGTGAGAGAAGAAATAAAAACTTGAGTCAGTAAGATTAACTTCTCAGTTTATTCATTTACTTTTAAGTGTTTTCTGACCCAAAGCGGTTTCCCATCTCTCCTGGGTGCTTTAGAAGAAAGTAAATCAGGTCTCTAAACCCAGAAACAATTAAACTCCTGTGGATAAAGCAAGCCAAATCACAATAAAAACAAGACTAAAGAAAAGAACAACAACAAAATGTTCAAATAATAAGCATGCATCTAGTTAAGCCAGCAGAGGCCTCTATGAGGGCAGACACAGGTACCCATGGACATTGTGGGTGAAGAGGTCTCCTCTTCTCTTCCTGGTTTTGTCCTGTCCGGTGTGACCCTAGGCTTGGGGGATATCAAGCAAACACCCAGCACAGGCCACGGAGAGAAGCTGAGTCAGGCCTTGGAAATGGGCCTAATATCGTTTTTGTAAAATCTGGAGTGCTGCTGCCCAAATCATGTTTGAAGTGGGTTTTCGTAAGCGCTAGATGAGCAGATTCCTTCCCGGGGGTCTTCCTTTGACCCCTAGCTGACATTCCTCTTGAGAGTGAGGTTAGAAGGTGGCTCCCAAGTTTCCCAAGTTAGGGTCCAACCCAAGGTGCCCCGTTGCTTGTCTTTAGGTTCTACTGATTAAAAAAAAAAAAAAAAACCTTCTCAAAACTTGTTTAAAATGGAATCTTCTGGATTCTATCTCCAGACACTATCCCTGCAGCAGCCCTGTGGTGGGGCCTGGGCATCCACCCCGAAACCACAGATTGATATTCTGGCATTTCCTGGTTTGGCTTGATCCTTTGGGGTTGTTTACCAGGAGGAGAGCTGCTGGTTTTCCTTAGCCGTCCCCCATCCTGGTGACTCACTCCTGTGGTGGTTGCTAGTGCCACTCTGGGCACTGCAGAGACTGCCTGCTCCCTCATGCCTGCTGCCTTTAGTGTTTGTTCTCTCCTTGACTTGTCATAGGAGAGTTTGTTATTGCTCCTGTTGCCCCTGCTATCGTCTGGCTGCAAGGACCAGTGGTGTTTGCATCACAGAAGGGGAGTGTCCTTGGTCTTTTCCTGTTCTATCTATTGTACTCAGGCTCTGTTCCCATGTAATGGGAGGGTGGTACTGTGGCTTCCAATAGGGTCTTGTGACCTCAAACACCCCCAGATGGTCCCCTCACCTGGTTTCTGGGTCACAACCATCCATCCGGTACTCTTGTTTTCTTCAACTTCTTGCTCTATGGGAACTCAAGGAAGCTCTTTTCAAAGACTGAAAGTTTGTATCTACCTCAGATTATATATTGGAATCCTTGTCCCACAGAGGTAGTGTTAACACATAGATCCTATGGAAGGAAGCTAGGTTAGGATCGTGGAGTCCACATTCATGGCACTGATGTCCTTAATAATCAAGGCTCCAGAGAACTAGTGGCCCCTTGTACCGCGAGAGGACACAGAAAAGGAGCCATCTATGACAAAGCAGGGGTCTTTAGAAATCAGTCTGCCACGACCTTGATAGTGAACATCCTGTCCCCTCTAGAACTGTAAGAAACAAGAATTATTTGTTTGTTTGTTTGTTTTATAAGCTATCTAGCGTATGGTCTTTTATTACAGGAGCTCAGACAGACAACTTATCTTTTTGATGATTCTGCATACGAGGACCTCAACCACTGACATCCGTCTTCCCAAATTCCTGGGTATCTGAGTTAGCTGGGGGCTGTTGGAGTTAGAATGTGAAATGCCTATGGTCACCAGCTGGTGACGCTGTTTTGTAAGAAGGTTATGGAGTCCTTAAGAGAGGGAGCTTCACAATGGAATTAGGTCAGTGAATGTGAATACACTTGGCTTGGTAAGGAAACAGTATAGGCCCAGGAAGACCCAAGACCAAGTTCTCTGCACAAAGGAGATTTATTTGCCCCAGAGGGACAAAGGGCAGGGAATAAGAGACAAAGACAGGAGATAGAAGACAAGGATGTAGAAGGGAACAAGGAAGAGGGGCCAGAGGAATATGTCCTGGATTGGGACAAAGGAGTGCTTCTGGAGAGAGAGGAAACAGACACATAGGCAAAGGACAGTTTATAAATGTAAAGGGGGAAACACTGTGTTAGGATGAGGTGTTTAATTTTAACTACACAGGTCAAGGGGCTTTTGATTGCTGGACTCCAATACTTTGATAGTATCATGCTCAGGCTGGCTCCAGTCCCTTCAGACATGGGGGAGTTTTGGTGTTTTTTGTTTGTTTGGTTGGTTGGTTTTTGTTTTTTAGTAGTAGTTTTAGTCTCCCTTCTAATTCTTACATACTTTTTAAACTAGAAAATATGATCAGCTGACTTAGGTTTCTGATGCAATAGCTTCATTAATATGGCTGACTGTATCCCTTCAAACTATATGTTAAAATAAAAAATAAAACTCATTAAATCCCATTTTTAAGTTGCTTTTGTCCTAACTAAGGCATTTACTCATAGCAACAGGAAAATAATGTATAATACCTAAGTTTATCTGCTAAGCTTCATTGCTTCACATTCAGGCTAAACTTAAGCTCATAATCTTCCTCTAAGTGCTGGGATTGTATTTCTTACAGAAGAGGACAACTAACTGGCAACAATCCTCCTTCATAGTTTTGTGAACTCGTAAAGAGGTAGTAAGGGACATGAAGCCTAGAAAAGGCCAACATTACAATGTTATGCCCTTGTTTTAGAATATGTTAAAAAAAAAGGTCCTAGCACTACATCCGGTGGCCCACCTCTATAATCCCAACATTTAGGAGGCTCAGACAGAAGAACTGCAATTTGGAGGTCAGTCTGAGCTATGTGGCAAAAGCCAACCCCCCAAATAACAACAATAGGTTAAGGTCTTAGAACACCAAATGTTGAGAAGATGTTTAGTATTACCAAAATTTCGATACATTCTCTAGCAGTCAATTAAAGTTATTAAAGGCTTGAGCCTCAGCCCTCTGTCCCATTGAAAGGATGTAGAAATGTTAAGGGGTGGGGCCTTATGGGAGGTCTTCAGACCACTGGGAATGTGTCCTTAAAGGGACAATACACTCTCTTCTTATTTTTCCTCTCTCCCATCCTAGCCATGAGATAGTATGTTTTGCCATATACTCCCTTCCATAATACATTGCCTTGTCACAGAACTGAGAGCAGAGGTAACATCTAACTGGACATCAAAATCTACAAAACCATGAGCCTAAACTAAATTTTGCTTCTTTTAAGTTAATTATCTTCTTGAAGTGTCATCCCCCCTCCAATAATGGAAAACTACCACTAAGTTATGAAACACCACTTTTTAATAATAAATTCTGTTGTGATAAATTTGTATATATAATCTGGACATGATGGTACATGTTTGTACTCCCAGCACTTAGGAGGCAGAGGCAAGAGGATTATGAGTTCAAAGCAACTGAATTAAAATTTCTACAAGGTAGGAGAGAATCATAAATAAATAGAAGACTTGGATCCTTGGCAGGGGCTCTGCTTGAGTTCTGAGTATAGAAGATAAAAAGCACCTCCTCTCCCACTTGCTGGTGGGCAATAAAGGTGAGAAAGAGCCAGAAAAATGTTCTCTGAATAAGGCAGAATCCATAATTTATACATAACCATTGTAAAATGGTAATGAAGGAAGCATGACTCTGGTGCGTGCCCCTGGACACTTGTGCAGATAGGAGTCCGTGGAACAACCTCAAAGTCCATGGTAGCAGCAGAAAACTTTATGGGTTGAGAGGTCCCTTTAGTCATCTTGCTTTAAGAAGTACAGCAGTGACCATTGAGCCTTTGTAGACAATTCCTAAAAACCAGATAGGGTGACAGCTGGAGCCATGGTTGCTTACATCTGATATTTCTTCCTTGATTGGGAAGGAACATTTTTCAATATTGTGAAAGACAACCTGGAGATAAAATGTAGTATTTTCTCAATTTCAAGATAATGCCCAGCTATATCTGATCATTATTAAAGATACACTCCATTATCTAGTTTTTCCCCATTCCAATGAAAATTATGCAAGAAATTCTCAATGTATTTTCTAAGTCTGTTATGTTTTCTGTTATGTTTTTCATTTTTCTGTCTTTACATCTTGGTGTAGATTACTATTAGTGGCCCACCTCCCAGTTGTGCCATTTGATTGTTTGCAAGGTCTAGTACTTTGTTAAATTTGTTTATTGAATTCTAAGTTAATCAAAAATTTCAGCTCTAAAGCTGAAACATGCTTTAGACATGATTATAAAATGTAAAGAAAGGGCTTTTAACATGCTACTGTTTTCTGTCAGATTACTCTTCCTTTTTTCATATCCTGGAGATTGGATTGTGAGTCTCATGAAAGTAAGGTAGGTATTCTATTACTGATCCCAGCCTACATTAGGACTTTTAAGCTTGAGTCTCTGGAGTCTCTGTGGTTGACAATCATGGCGTCTCATCTTTACTCCTGTTCTGTTACTGGGCATAATGATCTAGGCATTTGTCTGCATGGAAAATAACTTTTCAAATACAACATTCAAGTTATTTGAAGCCTAGAATGCCAGTTTGTCCATCAAAGCAAACTTTCAGTTACCTCAGCTCAGTACCTGGGAATTCAGGATGACATTGATCCAAGGTCATTTGATCTTTCTCAGGGTACTCAGCATATTTTATAAATTGTACTTCTTACTGTTACGTCTGGGATGTAACATGAAGGCTTTTTACTCAGTTCCTGCTTTGCCTGGCTCTAGGGGCTAATTTTTTGTCCTCTTAGCTCTCTATAAGGACCGAAAGCACAACTCAGCATCTTGATCAACTCTATTTGGTAAATACATTACATTCAAAGTGGATCAAATGCCAAGCTTCACATCTGGATTCCTGGCTCTTCTGTATCAGACTGGTTACCCATCAGGCCCCTGTGAGCACGTGGATGATTCCAAGACTTTAATCTTTGAGATTATTGTGCCATTCTCTTATCCATCTTTTATGAAAGACTTGTGTCATATTATTTAGTCTGTCGGAGCAGAAGCAGAAGTCTGGATTAAAATCCTTACCCAGTTTTAATATCCAGTTATCTTGAGACCCTGACCCCAGTCCTGTAGTAAAATTGATGAAGTAAGAGAAGACAGACTTTTATAAGCCTTGTGACTTTTGGATCACAGCCCACAGTGAGATTTCAGAAAGAGTGAAATAGTTTATTTCAACTTCCTTGGTATTTTCAGATTAATCCTCAGAAATACAAAACATAATGTATTCTGTGAAAGCTTGTTGACAGGATTTCCTGGGATTGTTAGGTATATCTATGGGGAAAGAAGGTGAAAAGCAAGTTACATTTAATATGTTTTAATTCCTAATAGGGAGCCAGTCTACCAGTACAAGCTTCCACTACATGGAGTAGGATTTTGTTCTTGGGAAAGATCGGCTCGCCCTTTGTCTGCCATGCAACACCTTAGGATACAGGTGAGCACATCGGGTCTAGAAGTCTGGGGTAGGGAGTGGTACCTTGTGTTGTAGGATAATGCTTCATTCTTCACTAAAACCTGGCTCTCCACTATCTGTAGGGGAGATAGATGTTTATGATATGGCTACAAAGCCCTCTTTAACTCCTTGATCTCTCTTTTTTTTTCTTTTTCTTTTTTTTTGGTTTTTCGAGACAGGGTTTCTCTGTGTAGCCCTGGCTGTCCTAGAACTCACTCTGTAGACCAGGCTAGCCTTGAACTCAGAAATCTGCCTGTCTCTGCCTCCCAAGTGCTGGGATTAAAGGCATGCGCCACCACTGCCCGGCGCTGATCCCTTTTCTTATTTTGCCTATAGGAAGCTGAGCTTCTTGCTGTAGAATGGATACATTTGGAGACCCTCATAAGGCTTAAAGCTTGCATTGAGAAAGGCTCAGGAGATCTAGAGAAGCCCAAGGTAAGATAAAGATTCAAAGTCTTCAAAAACAGCAAAGTGTAAAAAAAAGAAAAAAGGATCCTTATTAAGTTTTTCATCCTAGCTACTCATGCCTCAAGTGTATCTACGATGCGGTCAGCTGATCCTTGAACACTGTCCCAATTTTTAGACAAAGGCAGTCCATTCAGGAGTCACTCAGAGAAGAAAGCAAATGGGGCATGTTACTTGAGCCTTGTGGATCCTCTTCAGAGCTGTATTTATCATGGATGGAAGAATGGTCTTAGGAAACCCTTGAGTCTCCCTGAAGTTACACAGCTTACCTCTGCCCCGAAGGACTCATCTTTTCAGACTATGGCTGAGCTAAAATAAAGTACCCTAGCTTTTCTACACTACTTAGCCGTGTGAAAGAGACGTTCACCGTGCTGTTGGTAGCCATTTTTTGCAAGTCTAGAATCTCCTGGAAAAACTTACATCCCTTATTATTTCAGCCCTTTCTTGCACATCTTTGATCCATGGTCACATGGTCACAATGGTTTTTGCCTTAGTTGTTTACACTGAATTATTTGATTCTTTCCTTTCCCCCTCCCTCCAATTCAGCCGGTAAACCACAGTGAGGCAAAATTACTCAAGGTCCAATTTTGTCTTCTCATTCTCCAAGAACTTTTAATGGCACCGTGTTACCTAACAGATGTCTTTTCAGACACTCCCGTCCTTCAGTGTTCATGAGTCTGACCCACTTGTTTGGCTTTGTTATTAATTTCTATTTATTAGCTGTGTCTCTTATTCAAGGTTCTTGGTGTGCTCTAAGCATGCCAGGCTGTCTGCATTGTCACATTTTATTCTTGTGTCTTCCCCTGGTATTTCTTCCTTAAGATGCAAGGCAGAGACATGGAACTGGAACTGAACTGGGGCAGCCCAGACAGGCTGTCAGCAAGGAGGAATCTGTTTATGTTCTTACTTTTGCTCCCCCTACCCCCCTTTCCCATCCAGGTGCTCCAGTCATTCCTAAATCTGCCCTTGATCTTCTCTCTACCTTGCCCTTGGGAGCTGGAGGTAGGTCTTAAACCTGCTTGTCCTTTCAATCTGACTTTTTCTCTACAGAGCTTTGTTGGTGGCTGATCTTGCCCCTAGTTACCGTTCCCTGGAGCACAGTAATAATGATTGTTTTGAAGCCCCTGCTTTTGGTAGCTAGAAGACACTTGCACTGGTGAGTGTGTGTGTGTGTGAGTGTATGTGTGCGAATGTGTGCACATGTGTGTAGGAGAACACATGTGTGCTGAGCTCTAAACTTAATATACCAAAGTACTGGCCATGTAAGGCAAGTTAAATAACCACACTGGGCCTCCATCTTCTTGTCTGTCAAACAGAGACAAGTGGGTACTAGGACTAGAGCTGCTGCATGCATAAGTTAACTCCACTACAACTTGGTAGCAGTCTCAGTGTACTTATTCTGGCTCCATTACGTCCATTCATCAACTGATCTTTATGTACCTTTGAAATCTGTTGTAGGCCACAATGCTATAGCTATGAATAAGGATTTGTCTGAATAAATCATTATAGTTCTCTTAAAGAATCTAGAGACCTTTCAGATGGCTCCAGTCCATTTTCATGGTTGATATCATTGTACCAGCTTCTAAGGACACTATGTGACAGTCCTTCTTGGTCTCCCCATCTGTACCCTTAGGAAGAATAAAAGCCATAAGCTGGCTCTGTCAGCAGAAAGTAGGCTCAAAACAATGAGGGTTTAAAGGGATCAGATGAACAAAACTTGGGCGCGGTGTATGGAGAGCCAGTCTGATGTGGAAGATTCCTGCCTTTTGATCTGAATTTGGATGCAGCGAGCCAGCCGGCTTTATGCTGTAAGACCTCAACTCTCCACTGTGGAAGATGAAAACATGAACTAGATCCTCTTCGGGTTTGCTCTCTGTGAAGACATTTTTGCTTTTATAAATGGCGATGTCGTCTTACAGGTTCCTCTGTCTTTCAACTTGTTCTTTGAGGCAGCCTCTGAGCTTTAAGATGACAGTTTCTCTTGCTAACCTACTTCCTGCCTTGTCTCAACCAACAACACCGATATTCATTGCTTGCTTAAGCTGAGGACAAGGATTTCCTGGTTTTTTTTTTTGTTTGTTTTGTTTTGTTTCGGCTGTCTTCCATCAATCCATCAGCAAATCCTTGTAGTCCTGCCTCAGACAGAGTTCCAAACCAGCCTGCTCCATCCTACATGTGTTTGAATCCTTTCTTTCTCTTTCTGCCTTCTGTTCTTTCTGAACCACAGCCTCTTTCTTATTGATTCCCAGATTTTCATGCGTTTACCCTTCCAAATTGTTTTTGACATTGTACCCAGAATTATCTTATTTATTTATTTATTTATTTATTTAGTCATCATTTACTTATTTGTTTATGTTTTTTTCAAGATAGGGTATCTCTGTGTAGCCTTGACTATCCTGAAACTCACCCTGTAGATCAGGTTGGCCTCAAACTCACGAGACCCAGTTGCTCTGCTTCTGAGTGTTGGGCTTAAAGGCAAGTGCCACTACCACCCAGCTCAGAATTATTTTTTTTAAAAAATATGAATATGGCTGTTAAGCTTGGTTAAGCTGCTTCAGTAGTTTCTTATTGTGACCAATAAAATACAATTTTACAATTCAAATTAAATTTCCCATATAGTACCATGTGGTCTGGATACTACTTACCTCTTTTCTTTCTTTTTCTGTTAACCATAATAATCTTCTACTCATACATCAAATATACCATATTCCTTCCTGACTCCAAGCCTTTGAGCTTGCAGCTTCATGACTAAAGTTTTGCAATTACATTAATGTGTTTTTGAAATAAGAAAAAAACCCAGCCTTTTGTACATATTGTTCTGCTAACACCAATACCTAACAATATATGGCCTCTGTTTTCAAGACATTGGGAGATTATCCCACGACCTTGTTCAAGTTGATCTTTGTTGAGTAATCAAGTCAGTAGGCAGTTTAACTAGATTTACCAACTCTGCAGTCAGTAAATTAAGAGATATTTTTATTCATCTTAATTTTGAAAAGTTTCTTTTATGCAAAACAATAGACATAAATAGCCAGAACATCTTTCTGAATAGGTATGTTTGGTGGAGTCATGACAATCTTATTGCTCTGTAGCATCCAAACTTTGGACTGGTGAGGTTTCTGCTTCTTCCTACTCTGTGACAGTGGCTTTCAAATGCCTTCATACCTAGCTTAGTTCCACCAACATAACTTAATCAGAATATTAACCAAAATGTCACGTTTGGAGAAATTTTCTGAAATTCTTTTTCTGCAAAATTGCTGAGAAAAATCACAAAATGATATTTTTAAAATGCCACTTCTTAATTAACTGCTTTAGAACAAGCAATCATTTCTTGGTGAAATTGAGGCACTCAAACTTTTCCTTTGTGTTTCTTTTCATAATTTTGGACCAGGCTATTTTGTTGATTTTACTGGTATTCAAAATTGCCTCGTTTCCTCTTAAATTTGTTCGTTTACTCAGTGTAAGTGTTGGAGTTTTTTCAATATATATATATATATATATTTTGGTTACAGATTTTTTTTCTCTGATCTATAAGGAAACATGTAAAAACCACTCTTTTGTGCACGTTTTTCAAAGGCGATTTTGTGTTCAGGGAACATTTTTAGGTGTGTGCATGCATCTGATTAGCCTCAGCTATGGTTTCTTGATTGAAAACATTACCATCGAAAAGAGAGACAGTCTTAACACAGGTAAAATCTACTAGTTTTCTTGGGTCTGCATCTTCTTTTGGGTAGTTTAGTGCCTCAGAGTTTAAACTAACTTTTCAAAATCTGGCTCTATTCTTGAAGCTTTTGAATGAAAGCTCAGTTGATTGTGCCTGTGCTTTATTTCGGTTGTATCTATAGTCGGAAACATTTTCTACGTGAACCTTTTCAAAGATGATGATAAAAGAGTAGTACATTTTCAAAGTTTAAAAACATTTACATATAAAGAACTATTTCCAAAATAGTGACCTCTTCGAAGCTTTGCATAAAAGGACTTGCACAAAACACAGTTTCCATTGGAATATCATAGTACAGTGGTCTCAACCTTCCTAATGCTGTGACCCTTCAATCCAGTTTCTCATGGATAGTGACCTCAATTATTAAATTATTTCATTTCTACTTCATAACTTGTCATTTTGCTACTGCTACGAATCATCATGTAAATATCTGATGTGTAGTCTATCTGATATGTGACCCCCCCAGGGGATTGTGACCCACAGGTTGAGAACCAGTGCCATAGTCACTATCAGTCATGGTTACAGCAAAAGCTTTTCTTTGATTATGTCTGAGCCATCTCTTTTCAGTTGATGTTATAACTTCCATGTGGACCCAGGAGTAGTTACGATAGAAACACGGAAGAATCTCAAACACACTTCTTTCAGCTGTGTTATCCCCGATAACGCCCGATAAAGTTGAGTTCATTTCACTATGAATGGATGTTACATATCCGTTACATAACTGTTCTGACACAAACCAACATACACAAAGACAGTGAGAGAAGAACTCAAATTGTTCATACCCCATAAAGCTGAACCTAGAAACAGTGTATTGGTTCGTTTGAGCTGCTACAGCAGAATACCACTAGTGTGAACCTATACGACAGTTACATCTTATCATTCTGGAGGCCAGGTAGTGTTTGCTGCACTCTCAGCTCGGCTCCGAGAACAAGCTGCCACTGGTCCCACTCCCGACATAGCTCTGCCAATAGTCAGCTGGTTCTCTGACCTCTGAGAGCTGTGATTGCTCCTCCAACACCTCTTGGCTACTAGCTCCATTAAACCTCTAGTGAGGGCCCTGCGGCTGTGATCTTTCTCCTGCCCACCTGAGTCGCCTCAGATGGAAAACACCAGACAGCCTTAATATTTTAAAACCAGCCAGATAACACAACTGCTGGATGAAGAATCTACTGCTCTAAACTCATCAGCTATCCTATATTAGAATTCTGCCGATGGTGAAGGCTGCCACCGGTTCTAGTAGCTCCCAGACCCTACATGGCTCGTGCTCGTTCTCCAAAGCCTTGCTGAAAAGACCCCCCCCTTCTTTCTCCCCTTTCCTTCTCCCTCTCCCCCTCTTTCTCCCTCTCCCCCTCTTTCTCCCTCTCCCCCTCTCT
>NW_021604599.1:11213591-11266326 GCF_004785775.1 Grammomys surdaster
ATCCCACTTCTTTATCAGCCCAAGGACTAGCTTCTGCAGTCTTTTTTGACATTATCAAGAAACAATTAGGGAATCAGATTTCAGTATCAGTCCCTCCCTCTACAAGGTAGTCCAAGATCAAGAATAGAAGGATATTGTTTAGATAAGTAATCCTCCTGGTAGAAGATGGCCATCTTGGTGTTCTTACTGAGGTAGAGATCTGGGGTATATCATCTCTTCTTCCTTCCTGCTACCTTTTCTAGAGATCAGGTATATGTGCCTAAGTTGTCTGGAACTTACTAAATCGCTCAGGCTGTACTCGAACTCTTTATTCTCTTGCCTGCCTTCCCAAGTAGTGTGATAACAGATGTATACCATTACACCTAGCTCATGCCTCTCCTAGAAAGGAAAAATTTCACTGGTGAGGACTCTATCTTCATGACATATTTACTGCCCAGAGGCCTGATTTGAATATCACTGTCCTATTGGAGGTTAGGTTTCAACATATACATTTTAGAAAATATAATTATTCACTCAATACCATGGTGCCTGCCTGTGTTGGTGCCTGGTTACATAAGTTGCTGTACCTCAAATTAACTCCCACATAGAATAGGGCTTATGGAGGGATGAGTGACAAAACTTGCTAACAGCTAACTCATAACTATAGTTGTAAAACTGAACAGTAGCTACAACAATTATTTTGAATTTAAGTCAATGATGTCTTGGCTATGAGGATTATTTACTCACTGACACTATTTAGAATTTCTAGTTCATAAGAAAAATGAAACACAGACCAAGTATGGTCAGCTTTATTAAAGCTTTCAACCTTTCTAGAGACAACACAGTGCCCTAGCCCTGGGAGCACTCCTCCTGAAATCAATCTTCCCTGGGTTTAATACCTGCACTGATCCTCACTGTTTAAATAGAATCCCCTGTTCCCTTTATCTCCTTTAAGACATTTATAACACGTTGCAATTTTGTCTGTTTATTTATTTGGGGGTCCCTCTTGTCTACTAGACTATACTCTGCATTGTCATAAAGAAACACACTGCAGTCTTCTTGAACATCTAGATTTTTACTGCTCAGTACAGTTCCTGGCACATAGTATTTAGACAAGAAATATCCGTGGAATAAACTAATGAAGCAAGATTTTTAGATGAGTTTGTAAGAGCACTAACTCTCTAGAGACCAGCAGTTCAAGTCAGCAATTTTATTCCCAACTTCGGTTTTATTACTGTGAGTGTTTGCAAGGCTGGTTAGTTATACTCTCATTAAAGGTGATCATCAAAAACAATATTTCATTAATTAATTTCTGTATTCTCTCCCTTAATATGTCCAGCCATCTAGCATTTTATAGAAGACTGGGTGCCCTCAGATAGTATGGTTACAGACACATATTATATATAATTTTAAAAATACATTTGCAACAGGCACCTTATTAATGCAGTGTTTGCGTTAATAAGGTTGGGATTAGCTAACAACTTTAACTGAAGAACCAGAGACTACTTCACAAATTAAGGAGTGATCATTATATCAAACGCCTTGCCATTTGTAAGACAAACTAAACCCTGTGCTATGTGTGTCACTATGTGATACACTCCATGTCAGAATGGCTTCTGGTCTGATTCAAATGGCTTGTGTATTTGTCATTTAAAAAAAAAAATCGGTCACAGAAAAACTCGGAGTTTTTTATTTTCTTTCTACCTGTAATGAACGTTTATTTTAAAATGGCAGTATTAAGTGCTATAAACACAGTTCTTGGCACATCATAGTACTAAGACATAATCATACATATTTTAAACCATAATAGACAGTGAAAAAATTCTAAGGAGACTCATGGTATGAGCTGTCACCTTTTTTTTTGTTTCTCTTTGTCTGTTTTTCTTGTCATAGTTTTAACTATTCCAGGATGAAAACTTAATGTCAATGTGCAGATCTCATCTTAGTTGCTTTTGAATGTATTCAAAAGCACTTGTTTGCTTAGTGATGCATTTGTAGGTTATCAGTTCTTTCCTACTGTGACAGTTTTAGAAGAGCAGCAAAGAAATACAGGAATAAAGCATAAAGAAAAAAGGATGGATGGAAAAGAAAGAGTTTACTGTGGTGGTATGGTCTTATTTCATATCTGCACTTGCCTGCTTGGACATTTTATCTCTCCTGTTAACAAGGAGAAGTGGCCAAGTCAGCAGATAGAGGCTACTATAGGCACCATCATCTAGAATGCTGTCTCAAAAGTAATTGGATTTCTATGGTCTTTGGCATATTAGGATTAGAAGTCCTGCTCCAGGTTCTATATGGATTTGTCTCATTTTATCCTTTTTTAGTTTAATCCCTTCAGTGCATTTGTATTGAACATGTCTAGGTACTCCTGTACTCCTACGGCCACCTTACAACCAATTTTAGAGCCAAATAAATATAGGTGGCAAAGACAGATTCATGCTTAAGTGGGTAGAATCTCACTCTAGTGGGTTGCTTCTTGCAAGAGTAGACAAATTCTTATGAAAATGGGTGTTTCTTATTAAAAGAACAAGTTGTTATAAACCATAGCTGTCTCTTGGGATATTTCCCTTTCACAGAACTATCCTTTTTTTCTTCTTTCTAAAATAAATTGAAGCAGCACAAGACATTCACAAGATGCTATGGTCTTGATTTCCCAGTTTCCAAAACTGTGATCCACGGTACATGTTAATTTCTTTATAATACTCGGGTATTTGGCTACAACAGCTAAAAGTGGGCCAAGGCAGAAGGCTGGCTGAATTGGTTGGAATTGATGTATGTTTTGAAGGTGGACTTGACTAGGTACATTGGTGGGTAGTCTAAGAGAATGCAAAGACAAATAAGATTCCTGGGTTGATGTGGGAGCAACTGAGATAATGTTAGTGCTATTTAATGAGCTGGGTATGAAATGAGAGATAGGATTGGCTGGGACAGAGTGTCTTATGGTGTTATTGCTATGAAAAGGTACCACTACTGTGGTAATATTTATAAAGGAGAACATTTCATTGGAGCTGGCTTACAGTTTCAGCAGTTTAGTGCATTATTGTCATGCCCAGAAGCATGGCAGCATGTAGGCATGGGGGTCAGGGAGCTGAGAGCTCTACATCTTGATCCACAGGAACAGGAGAATCTGTGCCACACTTGGCATAGTTTGAACATAGGAGACCTCAAGACCCACCCCCACAGTGACATACTTCCTCCAACAAGGTCAGACTGACACTAACAAGGCCACACCCCCTAATAATAACAATCCCTACGGGTTAAATATGAGTCTGGGGGGTGTCATACCTATTCAAACCAATAGAGTGACTATATAAGAAATAGGTTTCATTAGACACTGCAGAAGCTAATTTCAGACTTCTGAAACTGACGTCGTTTTTAAGAAACACTGACTAGCTCAGTGGTGGTGGTGGTGCATGTCTTTAATCTCTTTTAAATCCAGCACTAGAAAGGCAGAAGTAGGCAGATCTCTTTGAGTTTGAGGTCAGCCTCGTCTACAGAGTGAGTTCCAGGACAGCCAAGGCTACACAGAAACCCTGTCTCAAAAAACAAGCAAACAAACAAACAAGAAAAAAAGGAAAGGAAGGAAGAAAGAAAGAAAGAAAGAAAAGAAGAAATATTGACCATTGAAAGTACATTCTTTACAGCGTGCCCACTTGATTTTAGATTCGTTAAGTGTCTTTAAGTGTTGTGGGCGCTAGTCTCCATTGTCTCCCCCAAGTCCCTGACTACTGACTGATGGATTACACTGGATGTTGTCTTTCATGTGGTCTTTAGCTGTTCGAAGTTGTGATTATGTGATGTTAAATTGATCACTTGTTTTCTACAGGAAACACTTGTGTTAGCTTTCATTTTGCTGTGATAAATACTAGAGAAAAGCTCTTAACTTCAAGGATTTCAGCACATGGATGGTTGGTTCTCTTGTTATGTGCATGTGTGAGACCCAACTTCACAGTTGCAGGAGAGTGTATCTGGGTGATGTGATAACAGTACAAATGAGTGGAGTCTCTTAACAAACACGGCTTCCTTGGGTTCTATTGGCTTTGGGCTTGATTTCATCATGTAAAAGAGGTATGACTACATTTTAATAGTCAAGTATGACTGTTAGACTAGTAGTTGCATCTTATAAAATTGGGAAATTTTATGAAATCTGAATGACTTATAGTCAAATAGGACAAAGATTATTGAATCAGTGTCACCAAATGACACCACAGAGTATATGACCCTGCCTGTTTTCTCATGCAGCACAACAAAGATGGGACAAGAAGCAGAGAGAAAATTGACAGTGTTGTGGTTTTGAATGTGAAATATGTCCTGTAGATTTATGTGTTTGTATACTTGGTCCCCAACTTGTGGTGCTAACTGGGTAGGTTGTGAAACCTCTGGAAAGTGGAACCTTGCTGGAGTAAATTTGTTGTAGAGGGTGTACCCTGAGGTTTTCTAGCCAAGTACCTTCTGTTTCCCCTTTGCTTCTATATTATTGATATCATGTGACTTTGCCTATCTCATGCTCCTGCTGACATGCTTTACCTGTCGTGGTGGACTGTATTGTATCCTTCTGGAACTAGAAGCCAAAATAAATCCTCTCGCCCTTAAGAAAGTATTTTGTGCTTTATCAGAACAAATTAAGACAGAAATTCACGTGGTGACTATTGGCAAAGTTAGCAAGTGTCTTAGTTGAGATTTTACTGCTGTGACCTGACACCATGACCAAGGCAAGTCTAATAAAGGACAACATTTAATCGGGGCTGGCTTAACAGAGGTTCAATCCATTATCATCAAGGTGGGAGCATGGCAGCATCTATGCAGGCATGATGCAGGCAAAGCTGAGAGTTCTACATCTTCATCTGAAGGCTGCTAGTAGAAGATTGGCTTCTAGGTAGCTAGGAAAAGGGTCTTAAGACCCACACTCACAGTGACACACCTACTCCAACAAGGCCACAACTACTCCAACAGGGTCACACCTTCTAATAGTGCCACTCCCTAAGCTGAGCCTATACAAACCATAACATTCTATTCCCTGGTCCCCATAGACTTGTTCAAACACATAAGTCTATGGGGGCCAAAACATATCCATTGCATAATTAAAAAGTCCAACTTATAAAGCCCCATGGTCTATAGCAGTCTCAACAATGATAAAAGTACAAAATCTCTTCTGAGATTCATCCAATCACTTAACTGTAATCCCCAAAGCAAGACAGAAAACCAGCTGGGCAAACTCCAAACTCTGCATCTCAATGGCTGATGTCAAGGAGGTCTTCAGATCTCTACTCCTTTCTCATCTTTGTCGACTGCAACAAAGTTCTTTCTCCTGGGCTGGTTCTACTCCCTGTTAGCAGCTTTCCTCAGCAGATAGCCCACGGCTCTGGCATCTTGAGTATTTTGGAGGTCTTCAAGGCAACTTCAGTGTTAACAGCTTCTTGTTTCAATGGCTGGGATCCACACATGATCTTCTGGGCTCCTCCAAAGGGCTGGCGTCACTTCTCCAGCTCTGCCCTCTGTAGCAGTCTAAGCTCAGGTTGATCCACTCCACTGCTGCTGCTCTTTTTGGTGATCATCCCATGGTACTAGCATACACTGATGTCTTCAGCTACAACTAGGCTTCACCAGTAGCCTCTCATAGGCTCTCTTCATGGTGCCAAGCCTCAAATCCTTAGCATGACCCTTTCAGTCCTAAACCATAAACTACAATTGAGGCTGCACTTTCACCAATGAACTTCCATGGCCTCTCACAGTGCCAGGGCTCAGCTGTTTTTCATGACCCCGTCATGCCTTCAAAACTAGTACCATCTGGGTGACTCTTCCACAGGACCAAGTCCAGCTGCAAGATGAGGTACAAGCTTGGCTATCTCTGGAATACAGCTTCTTTGTGCTCCCAGAAAACACGTCCCAGGAGATTTCACCTCGATGATGCTGGTCTCTGCTTAATCACCACTAATGTCTTAGCTCCAGCTAATCAGCATCAATAGTCCCAGTAATGCAAAGGTTACGCTTTAGTAGTTCTGGTATCTTGTTAATCACAGCTGATTCTTCAGCCCTAGCTAACCAAAACCACAGAGACTTCACAATCAAAGCAGCAACAGCCCTGATATGAGTCTTTAATCTTCCCTCTGAAATTTCACAAGCCAGGCCTCCATCGTTTGTACTGTTCTTAACATTATCTTTTCAAGCTCCCACAGAGTTCTTAACACCCAATGGCTCTTCTAGCCCAAAGTTTCAAAGTCTTTCCACAGTCCTCCTCAAAACATGGTCAGGTTGTCACAGGAATACCCCACTATGCTGGTACCAACTTGTCTTAATCAGGGTTTCTATTCCTACACAGAACATAATGAGCAAGAAGCAAGTTAGGGAGAAAAGGGTTTATTCAGCTTATACTTCCCAGATTACTGTTCACCACCAAAGGAAGTCAGGACAGGAACTCACACAGGGTAGGAACATGGAGGCAGGAGTAGATACAGAAGCCATGGAGGAATGCTGCTTACTGGCTTGCTTCCCCTGCCTTGCTCAGCCTGCTTTCTTATAGAACCTAAGACTAGTAACCCAGGGATGGCATTATTCACAATGGGCCCTCCCCACTTGATCACTAATTGAGAAAATGCCTTACAGCTGGATTTCATGGAGGCATTCCCTTAAGGAAAGCTCCGTCTTTTGAGATAACTCCAGCTTGTGTCAAATTGACACATAAAACCATCCAGTACAGCAAGTATTTGGCAGCAATTTTCTAAAAATTGAAATATTCCCTCTTAGAAAAATGTCCCTCAGACAAGAAATAAATAAAATTTACTTTCTAAGACTGTTTTAATCATAAGGAGTGAGCAAATTGACAAGTCTCAATCTCTTGAAACTTACAAGATTCACATGTCTCCTCCCCAGATTATACAACTAGTGACAAGACTGGAGAGAAGACACTTCCATCTGCTCAGCAGCTTCTAGCTACTCATCAAGGGAATTCCAGAATACAGCTTTAATGCCATCACTCATGCTGATGTAGTTTTTTTTTAGTGATGTAGATATTTTTAAGTCATCTATGCTTAGGATACCCAATATCTTGTGGGTATTCCCAATGAACTCACTAGATCACAAAGCTAGACATGGGTGGTGGTGTATCTTTGGTCTGTCATCAGTAACCTATATATTATAAAGAGACGTTTGCTCATATCTTCCTAGAAAAGCTCACAGAACATCAAGAATCTTAAATTCTCTTGGTAGAAGTGTTTTGTAGAGTTTTTATGTATTCATTTACTGAAAACTATTTGAAGGACACCTGTGTAATATCTCCATATTATTGTGGGGACAGGATGTATTATTGTGGATGTAACAGTGAAGATATAGCTGGATAGAGGGGAAGGAAGGATAATAAAAGGCAAATTAATAAGCACAGATATTTAAATTTATGTAACAATAAATATTATATATATCTTGAAACTGGGACGTAGAAGCCAGAGTGACTTAGGTACAGATGACAATGGTTATAACTGTAGGATAGAGCCGTTTTTGAGTTGACTAAATTGCAGCAGGGTTGGTGCCAGGCTGCATGTCTGTCTGCCTTGCCCCTGGGGTACCCAGAGCACAGCTGGCACACTGCTCAAAGGAGGTAGAACTCAGTCAGTAATGGGGGGGGGTCTCCAGTCAGTGTTTTTCCAGATGGGAAACAGCAGAGTCTGGGACAATTGCTGTGGTTACCAGGTGCTGCTGGTATACTGATGGGAGTTGGGAACAGGGGTCATCAATCCACACTTCCTCTCTAGTGTCCACAGGCCAGGCAGGAAAGGGATGGCAGAGCTGAGGAGGAAATCGGGGTGCGGTGGGGTGGGGAACCTGGTTTGATTCTATTTGAGTGCCAAGAGTATCGAGGGTCTGGAGGAGAGAAGGCTTTCTTGGGGAGATTTAGGCATGGCTTTTTACTACAAAGACTCCTCCGTACACACACACACACACACACACACACACACACACACACACACACACACATCCTTGATTAGCTGGAAGATTGTAGGAGAGCTTCCCTGCCTGGAGGGTGATGTATAGAAGAAACAACCAGAAAGCCCTGCCCGCATGTACGAGTGTTTTCCTGAGTGAGTGTACATGAACTGTTTGCATGTAGAAGCCCCTTGAGGCCATAAGAAGGTGTTGGATCTCCTGGAACTGGAGATAAGGAGACTCCTGAGCTGCCAGGTGATTGTTGGGAATTAAACCCTCATCTTTTGCAAGGGCAGTAAATGTTCTTAACAGCTGATCATCTCTCCAGAACCTCATAAAATCTGCACAAATAAGAGCTCTGTTTAGAGGTTGTGGAGCTTAACATTACAAGGAGGTCATTCCTTGGGGACTGATTTTTTTTAGTCCTGATAGAAGACTGTAGGAGTGTAAATTTGAACAGAAGCAAGGCTTCTGGGGGAAACCATTAGGGAAAATTTATAGTAGTTATGGTGTCATCCCTTATCCCAAGTCTTAGTTACATTTGATCAACAATGGTCCAAAAATATTAGATGAAAAATTCCAGTAGTACCTCATTAGTTTCAAATTACTGCTACCATGGTAAGTTGGGACAATTCTTCTATTTTACTATTATTCTTGTTGATTTCTTATTGTTTGTAACACTATTAAGGTATGAACATATAGGAGAAATAGAATGTGTCTATATATTTGCAGTTTAGAGCTTCCATTGTGGGCCTTGGAAAATATCCAATATAAATAAGGAGGTTTCTATATTTAGATTAATAAATCAGAATAAAAAACAAAGGAGAAGACAGCCTAAACCCTGTATTATTGGCCAGCATAATCAGAAAGCTGGAGAAGAGAAGAAGAAAAGAGCATAAAAACTATATTACTATAGCATAAGAACTTTGAAAAGTGTCTGGGGGAACTGCACCGGGGGAAAGCCTGTTTTCCTTTTATAAAAGAAGACTCTGTCATGACATGGTCATGACTGACTGAGGATGCCTGTACTAGTCATAGTGTTGAGTTGGGATTCACAAGTCAGAGACAGACCATTATGACACTGACCCACACATCTGACTATCATGTATGCCTCACTCACACACAGAGATAAATACAAATATTTGTAGAGCATAAAGTAGGTAGATATGGCCACCCACTGGTTAGTCCAGCTGCACTTTGTTTCTCTCTAAGGAAGGTCCTAAACATTTCGGCAATACGAATCTCTAATCAACATCCCAGCTTGCTAAAGCATGCTATCTAAAATAGTGATGTGTTTAGTCCTGGGAGATACTGATATCTATAGACACTTTGGGTTGTTAATGCTAAGGGTGGCTGGAAAAGTACTATTGGCGTCCAGTAGATGGAAGCCAGAGATGGTGCCAAGCACGTCAAAGTGCTCAGAACACCATGTTAACAGATGAACAATCCTTTGCATCAATTATGTTGAGGGTGAGACACCCTGACATGAAAGGAATAAGGGCAAGTATTAAGACTGTCATTTCTAGTTAAGATCATGGCAATTGTTTCCTTCTACTGAAATCTGTTTTCTGAATGTCTACCATGGAACGCTCATTTTCCAACCATTGAACAAACAAACACAGCTTTCAGAACTGAAAGTCACACCTGACCAATACTAAGCAAACTCTTCCTGGTTCTAAGGCTTCTCCAGACAGCATGCCTTGGGACTCTCTTGTTGAGTCACAGCCCTCAAGTTCAGCCTGATTGACATGGGTGCCTCAGAAGACCTTAGCAAACATTTGAGATTTCCACTGAGTCATTTATTTGTCCATAAGTTTGCATGACTGGCTTAAGTCTTCCTGGGTTTTTGTTGAAGAGAGCCTGAAGAGGAAAAACAGGCTGCTGCTTCTCATTGTGCAACCTCTGGCTCTGTTGCTGGTGCCTTTTGTTCTGTGTGCCTTTGTGGCTGGGCCAGCACAGAGGGCTTAAAAACCCAAGAAGAGTCACTGAGAGCCAACGCTCTCTGCACTGTTTCTCCTAAATGGACATACATAGTTATCATATGTTTCCTTTCAATAGTTCTTAGTCACACAGTTGACTTTAAGCAAACAAACACTGGGACATGAAACCATGAATAAAAGTTGTGACGTACACGTGCATAGGAAGAACCTTCTTTGAAATGTAAGATAGCCAGGAGTGAAACAGAAGCACTTTCACTAAGAATTCAAATTGATGATATAGGAAAATTACTGACTTGCCTGTGAAGTTCTGGTCTCCTCCCTTTCGTTTTCCCTCTCTCTCTCCCATTTCTCTTTCCTCCCCCCCCCACCGAAAACATGAAAAACTCTAAAACAATTAAATTAAAAGACAACACTCTCACACCCCAGCAAAAGGCCAGTTATTCTCATTACTTTATCTGAACCCAGTGGAACGCAAGTCATCCCTGTTCCTATTGTCCCCATTTCCAAACAGCTTTGGCACCTCAGTAGTTCAGCTCAGCTGCTACACATAACATTAAAAGTTCATTAAATAACCCAGGAGATGCTGTTGTTGAAATTCCAGGGTCACAGGAAATGGTAACCCAAATTATCTAGATGAACTGTCACAATTGTGTGATGCTTTGTTCAAATCTGGCAAGGGCTGGAAAGCACTCATCCAACCAGTGAATGTGGACTCAGTGCCATGGAGCAAAATTGAATTTCAGGCTGGGTGATTTCTCATCCATTACTTCATGCTATTTTCTACTAGACCTGGCCAGATAGCTTCTCCTATCTTGCTTCTAATTCATCTTTTGAGAAATTGGTATGATAGTGGTTTATCTGGCTGTGTGCTTGTCAGAATGAGTTATTTTCAGGTATTTTACAAAAAAAAAAGTACAGTAAACTTCAGAGCCATCCAGATGTAATACCACCTGTATTTTGGGGGACACTGTCAAAATCCTGAGGTAGGTGGTGGCCCTGAAATTCCAACCTTTGGGGGCTTGGTCTTGAACATTGATTTACAGTTAAATTTTCTATTTGAAAATGTTATATAATTTCTTTCTTCAACAATCCTTTGGATTATAAGAATTATGCTATTAAACAAGTATTTCTATTTCTAAATGAAGTCCCCACTTCACAATCGCAGAGATTCTTATTTGAAAAGCTGAAGGATTAATTAAACCATATTGGTTTTCAGTTTGATACCTTACTGTACTCAAAGGAAGTCACTCTGATATGTGGAGATACACGTGGAGTTTCTTTAGACTAAAGCACTTCATTTGTTACTATACTTATCTTATATGAAGACAACATAAGAGGCAGTTTGAGTAAGGAAGGGTTAATTCTGGCCTGTAATCTCCCTTGTTGGGAAAGTAATGAATGCAGGAGTAGCAGGTTAGTGAACACAGCACCATTACGGTCTGGAAGCAGGGAGAGATTAGTGTTGGTCTCCATTTCCTGTCTCCTCTTTATTTAACCCAGGACCCAGTGCAGGGAATGGTGTCACCCACATTTAAGTTTTGGCTTCCCACCTCAATTAGTATAATCTAGAAAACCATCATGATGTTCTCAGAAACTTGTTCCCTGGGTGTTTCTGAATCCTACCCAGTTCACAACCAAGATAACCCCGCATGGTTACAAAAATGAAGACTTACATGTCTCCTTCATTTACAGGCCTATATGAAAATCAAGTTGGGTGGCTGGAGAAATTATTTAAGAGCACTTGTTGCAATAGTCTTCCAGAGGACCCAAGTTCTGTTTCCAGGACCCACTTCAGGTAGCCTGTAACTCTAGCTCCAGGAGATCCAACACAATCTTCTGGCCCACTTGAGCACCTACACACAGTATACACTCACATAGACATGTATACATACATACAAATTAAAGCAAACCTTTTTCTAAAAATACACCTGGATTAAACCACTAAATGAGTTATACTTTTACATAAACATAACTTCAACTTATTACTCGAAAGTTCATAAAGTCCCTTTTTGTCCCCCTACCTTTAAGGAGCTGACTGAAGTACTATCTATTCTAATGCCTTTGGTTGTGGCCAGAACCTATTCTGATCTTGTTTGCTGCTTGGTGTTTCTCCTGTAGAGTCATACAAGACAGTGATCCTGGTCTGGAATGGACAGGAAGGTAAGAACAGATATAGGGAAGGAGTTGCTAAAACTTGTACTTGGAATGTCACCAAAAGACCCACTTGTTAAAGGAGTAATCTCATCTGTGGTGCTATAAAAAAGTAGGAGAGACTCTAAGAGATGAGGCTCAGGTCTTCTGATTAATGGTATCATGCCCTTGAAGGAGACACTGGGACTCTGTTCTTCCTTTTCTCTTCCCTTTGGCCTGATTCATGCTTCCAGCACATGACAGCTTTATCTGCCCCATGTAGCCAGCTGAGGTGTGCTGCCTTTCCATGGTGCCCAAACAACTCTAAAACTGAACAAAATGAGCTTTTTATCCTATAAGTTGATTATCCCAGGTGTCCGTTACAGTGCCAGAAGCAATGAACACAAGAACAAACCAATGAGATGTATTGAGAAGGCACTTACAGAACAAGTACCAAACTTCTGAAAAAGGGACATCATGGTAGTCACAAAAAGGGAGTGGTCAAATTTGGGGACATGGAAACGAAGACTTCTATTATTTACCATAATCTAACCAAAAATGAATGCTCATAGAAAGAGTACAGTGAACAACAGCTCTCCCAAATGTGGTGGACATTAAGAAGTATCCTGATAGACCTAGCTACAAGAAGTTAGCTGCAATGTCTTCAGGAGACATTGGTCAGAATGAAACATGATACGTTTAGGTTGAATATAAGAAAGAATCATTATTGCCTGAAGATCTTTCATTTAACTGAGATCACTCATATTTATTTATGTTTAGATGATTGTGATAGAAGGGAGCACTGGGACAGTTGCATTTTTGATTAAAAGAAAAATAAATAATGGTTGTGTCGGATAACCATGACATATCACTATCATATTTACTTCTAGCTTTCTGTAGGTCAAAACATTGTTGAAAACAATAATTATCTCAGTATCCACAAGAGACAGGTGTTAATGCCTTCCAAACACAACTCTGAAACTCAGATGATGAGATGAAATGATTTTCTTATGAATCATAGTTACTATTGTTCACTTCCTTAAGGGCAAATTATACTGGTATCTGCCTACTGAAGCAATGTATGGATGTGCCATGAAGCCCACATATGTAAGTATCCATTGCCATCACCTTGTTGAAATTTGTTCGGATCAAGGTTAATTTCTTCCTTTGCCCTGTTATATTCTTTGCTTCACCTACCTGACCTGTGCTCTTTATCTTTGTGACAGAATTACTGTCATTTTCCTACACTGAGGGCTGATATCTGTCTGTTTCCCCTAGGATGCATTGAATATATTAGCAGATTCTTTCAACTAACCTGTGAAAGGTTTTTGAGATGGGTTTCTCTAGGCAACCAATGTTGGATTTGAGCTTAGCATGTTGCCTGGGCTGGCCTACAATCTACATTGAGTATATTGTCTCCGCTTCATAAGCAATTCGATATATAAGGAAATAAGTATGTGCTGCCATGTTGGCTTACAAACTCTATGGTCCAAGCAAACACTGTATCAATTCCTTTCTTTTGGGAGTTTTTCTTTTTCTTTTTTAAGATTTATTTATTTATTTTATGTACACCATTGCTCTCTTCGGACACACCAGAAGAGGGCATCAAATCCCATTACAGATGGTTGTGAGCCATCATGTGGTGTCTGGGAATTGAACTCAGGACCTCTAGAAGAACACTCAGCACTCTTAACCGCTGAGCCAGGTCTCCAGCCCCTTCTTTTGGAATTTAATGACTCCTTAGATCTCATTATAGATATTCATAAGAGATATTTAGATTTGACATCCCAGAAAATAAATTCTTCCCATCCTACATGGGACACTGATACACACATGACAATGTTTCTGGGTAACTGAAGGCACAGAGAAAGAGAAAATGGTTAATCTATTGTTAGGTTTCTCTTCCATTTCTCAGAAAGATAAATTAGATTTTCATAGAAGCATAAGAACTAACGTCCTGCACAGGAAGCTGTCAGTTTCAGAAGGTCACAGCCGTGGTGGGAAAGCCTGATAAAATGAAGTCGGCAGTTTAGTCTCGGCATGAACCAAAACAACAAGTAAATCAGTGATGTTGACAAGTAACACTAGGCAACATTTAGTAAGGCTACACTCCAATCCCAGCAATGACGTCAGCTCACTTCTCACCAGTGTGGGAAGCAGGGCCCACCACACTTTACAGCAGTTGATCTGAAGACCCTCAGCGTGAAGATGGTGTGAAAGCACACAATAGAGGTAGTCAGTTCAGAGGCAGAATTCAAATCCAGGCCGTCCCAATTTCAATCTCTGTTTCGCCATCCTGCTTCAACTGCTTCTCTCATTTTTAGACATACTTTTGAAGCCTCATTTTTTTTTCCAGAATTGGAGATGTTAAGTGGACCCACATGTCAATGACAGTTCAAGCATGCGTATCAGTATTATTTATATAGTGTTTTAAAACTCATACTGTCAATCTTACACCCACATGGTTGCCCTAAACATGGGATTCATTCATCCTTTAAGGAGAGTGGCTTCAAGCCTATTGCATCTTGAAATAAAAAAAAATGAAGTTCTTGTGCATGAATTATAAGAAATAGAGTACTTCTATGTTTTGGGCCATTGATTTTTGAATTTCATCACGTCAGCTCTTGAGTCTACCAAGCATAGTTGATCCTGTGTTCAGTTACATTGTCTTTCAATTTGTTGTCCAACAAAATTTATGGAGAGAATTTATTCATGTCTAAACATGAATAAACAGAAGCCTACATACCTCAAAGTGATGATCATTATAGGAAAGTATAAAAGTTGAATGTGATTCAAAATCATTCTAAACCATCTCTAATTTGTCAGGTTTTATATTAGGAAGTGAGAGTCCAAAAAGAATATAATTTCATCTGTCAAAGTGTTCTCCCATTATCATATAACTATGAAATTATTATTAATGAATTATATTGTAAAACATAATGTATAAAATATATATTGGCTTAATTGGTAGTAACAATTTATTAACTGTGGTAATATATAGGGGACTATATTTATTGCTTGACCCACTATTGGGATAAAATACCTGGCCAAGTCAAGAAAGGAAGAGTTAACTTTGCCTCACAGTTCAAGAGTGCAGTCTACCATGGTGAAGAAGGTATGGTTAGAGGAGCTCACTGCAGCTGACTACATTGGCCACAGGAAGCAGAGCTGAATGCTTGTCCTCAGTTCATTTTCTCCTTTTTATTTAGTCCAGGACAACCTGTGGAATGGCACTATCCACATGTAAAGTAGGTCTGCCTATTTCAATTAATCTAATCTAGGTAATTCATCACAGGCATTCCCAGAAATTTATGTCTTCGCTGATTACAGATCCTACCAAGTTGACAGTCAACATTAGCCACTATCAGAAAGAAGTCCATGTTTTATTGATTTGGCATCCAAATATATGTCTCTATAGACTCATGGTCATTTAATAATGCAAAATGTACATCTTCTGACTTCAAGAGTCCCCATAATCTTTAAAAATTCAAACACTATTTCAAAGTCCAAGTCTCTTCTGAGACTTGAAATAATCTCTTAACTGTTAACACCTATCAAATAAAATAGTGTCACGTACTTCCAATTTATGCATGCATCAAAATGAATTTCCATTCTCAAGGAAGGAAGGAAGGAAGCCCAGCAGTGGTGGCGCATGCCTTTAATCCCAGCACTTGGGAGGCAGAGGCAGGTGGATTTCTGAGTTCGAGGCCAGCCTGGTCTACAGAGTGAGTTCCAGGACAGCCAGGGCTACACAGAGAAACCCTGTCTCGAAAAGCAAAATAAATAAATAAATAAATAAATAAATAAATAAATAAAAATAAAAATAAAAAAATAAAAAAACCTTAGGTTTCAGCTTCGCAGACAGATTCTTGCAAAGATCTCTCATGGCCCACTCTCAGGGACTTTGACTAAACACTTCATGGCTTTAGCAGCTCTCTGGAACTATGGTGGCAGGCACCATGACCCTATTAATCTTGAATCTTTTATGCTTACAAAACCAGGATCAATGGCTGACAATGGTAAGTTGTTCCACCAGCTCAGGATGGAGCCTGACACCTTTAGATCACAGTTGTATTGGCCTTTGATTGCTGACCTTGGGGACACATTTTCTAGGTGGTTACTTGAACAGGGAACAACCTCAGCAGCATCTTCAGTTTGGAATCTCTTATTCCAAATGGAGATACATTTTTCAGGAGTCCATGCTTTTGGTGAGTGGGATATTGCTCTCTTTCCTGGTGTCACAGTACTGACTCCAGTTTTCTCTTTAGTGACACTGATCTCTTTATAACTACCAATGCTTTTGAGCCTGTCTCTTTTGTGTGCTTGAATTTACTGTCACTCTTCCTTGCCAACTGCACATTTAAAGAAATCTTTTTTTCTGACCCACTTTCATTCTTCCACTGTTGACCTGGATTGGACCAATAAGCAGCGGCTGTTCTAGTCCATTGCCAACCAGACTAGTCCATCATTCCTATAGTTAGTATCACACAAATTCTCAGGATGTAGGCAGAATGGAGCTAGATTCTTTGCCAAAATATCACACAAATTTTCTCTATCATAGTTCCTGATAGAGTTTTTGCTCCCCTGTGAAACCTTATGCGTCAGGACTTCCCTGTCTTCCCCATTTCAAATGTAGGATTTACAAGCAGAAAGTAAAATATAAATGAAGTCAGGATGTTGAAAAGTATGATTATTAGAGTTAGAATAGTGAGGGCTTGAGGAGGGACAAAGCTTGAGTTCCATGAGGATGGGATGGGTGAACATGAGGGAATGCTAGAGAGAGATGGGATTCAGAGATGTTTTACAGGTCCAAAGACATCTGCCTTGCTTAGAGAACAAGGAGCCTCAGGATGGTTAAATCACCAGAAGCTTTATGTTTTAAAATGGTCCTTTGTATTGTCATAAGAAACATGGAGGAAATAGGTATGAGCAAACTCCCAGGGACCAAGAACTGTCATAGTGGCTATGGGTTCCAGACATGGTTTAGTTTCCCCTTTCTCTTCTTTAAAGGAATTAAAAGATCATTTAGAAGGTGAGGAGGAAAGTAAGTGAGGAAAAAGAGGAGCAGATGTCTTCAGCGACCTATGATGCTTTTGCCGAGAGGACCGTCAGAAGCAAGACAAGTCAGAGGAAGGGAGATACCAGACTCCAGTGACCCCTCATTGCAGTTAGACTATGTGATGTCCTCAACACTCTTACTTCATTTGAACACTTGAAGTGGTGTGATTTGGGAAACTCGGGAAGTAGAATTGATTAGAGGAAGTTGATCACTGTTGGGTTCTTGGCCACATATTATCCTGGAATAGTCTCTCTTTCCCACTGTCCCGTCTGTCTGTCTGTCTGTCTGTCTGTCTGTCTGTCTGTCTCTGTCTCTGTCTCTCCCGTCTATCTCTCTTTTTCCTCATCCCCTTTCTCTCCCTCCCTTTTCCCTCTCTCCCTCTCCTTAAACCTTTCATGCTTTGGACTGAGCTGCTCTACAAAGCTTTTCTAACAAGCTTTCCCTTTTGGAATAGACTGAGTCTTCTGAAGTATGAGCTAATGCACAGAGTTCTTCCCTTCTTTCCAGTTGTTCTTCAGTTCTTCCCCTTACTTCCATCAGGTATTTGTTACTGCAATGAAGAAAGGTGCTAATATGGAGAATTCTGTCTCTGAGATGCAGGTGTGGTGCTTTTAGCTATTTCATAGGTGATATTCTTATAGGTGATCACGTCAGACCTGGTGATAATTTCAATGACATGCAATAGTTATGGAAAAAACCCCCACCAAGTTTCACGAATAAAAGTTTTATTTTACCATCTAAAAAAAGCATATATCTCTACCCATGCTATTTTGTTGTTTGATGGGATCAGCTGAAATCTTAACCCGTTATTTCATAATTATGGTGACCAAGGAAAAACATTAAGTTATGTTCATAAAATTGGTGGCCACAATCTGGCTCTAATGATAATAGCTCAGAATCATTAAATACCAATATTTTAGCCTAAGAGAAAACAAAGTTTATCCTAAACAGATGTATTCTTTTGCCTTTCTCATCTGATGTTGGTTGGTTTTTATTTATTTTTCCACTTCGAATAGTGGATTCTGCCAAGTGTTTTAAAAAGCCGTTCTCCTTTTAGGGAAGAAAATAGTTTTTCTCTCCCTTTTGTCTGATAGTTAAGAAGTGAAGATTTAATTGGTGGGAAAATACACAAACTACAAACCTCAGAATGTTCCCACTGCTTTTAATATTTGATGTGCCTGACAGATTACCCTTACAAAACAGGATAATGGGATAGGTGGTATCGGAAAAAAAGCTTTCTCGTCCAACAGAAAACCACACGGTCCTTGAAAAGAACTCCTATTTGCCTAGAGATTTAGGGGAACATGTCCATGGGGCATGAAATCTATAGTGAAAGACCTCCTCTCCCTCAAACACACTAGCCTCACTCCAGAAGATGGGATGGAAAGTGCTTGGAACAGGACTCAGGCAGCTGGTGTCAGCTGCAGATCCTGGTACTTTGTGGGATTGGGAAATATTTCCCTCTTTGGGCCTCAGCATCTTCATTCGCAGAAATGAGTGGTTGCATCCACTGCTTCTCGTTTTAACCAGCAGTAACCACAATATGTTTAAAAATAATTACCAGGTCAGCTTCTTTCATATGTGCTTTTATATTCAGTATGAATTGGATTAAAAAAACCCTTTTACACATGAGGAAAATTAAAAATTAAGAACTTTGCTGAGCATCGAACCCCACCCCACCCCACGAGGATATGAGAGCCAAAACTTTACTTTGAGTAATTTTTGTTGTTTGACCAGAATACAAAATATAGATGTGTCTGAGAACTAAAATAGTGTATATTCATTCTTATCCGGACAGAAGGAGAAAAGAGGAAGGAAACTGTTAAGAACGAAACTAAATCATTAGAACCTGATTTCTTAGCACTTAGATTAAATAGTCATTATCTTGAAAGTGATTCTGAGGAGGTTACAGCCCAGAATCATGTCCATTCTTGTCCTGTAAAGATTGAAGAAACATCATTTGGAGACTGAGAAAAAAGAATACAGTACTGATTCTATTGGGTTAGAAGGTTGCTTACAAATTATAAGGCAGGAAAATGTTTATCTTGTTCCTCATTTTACAGACTAAATATCTTTGAGAACTAGTGTTTGCCTTTTGGAGGTACATGCATATATACAATCACTTCAATAATGAGTGACTGGCCATCAGTAGAATAAATCAGAAGAGACTGGCTCATACTAAAATCAGGTCTTCAAAGGGGCCAGTTGCCCTGGGCAACATGCTTTACCTCTATCTATCCTTCTGAAAGTCCTGAGGAATTGAATGTCTAAGGGTCAGGGCCAAGTAAAGCATCTAGGACAATGGATAGGGAAAGAAAAAGCCAAATTCTCAGGTAGGGCCGGAGATGGGAAATGAACGGTAAATGTCCAAAAAACAATGTCTTTGTGGAAAGCGGAACCCTATGGTCTACAAGTAAGGGAGGATCCCACAGAGAATGCTGTGATAGCTGAACCTGCCAGTCTTTCAACTTGGGTCTCTTAAAAGCGTATACTCACAGCCTTAGCTTTCCTCCTGATTCCTTTGAGAGCTCAAGCAACAGGTGAGGTTTTAAAGATTCCTGCCACCTCTGTAATGGGGCTACTGTTGTTTTAATCCAAGGCAGCTTCCTTTTCTCCAGGAGTTGCTGCTGCAAGCTCTTTCCCAGGTTTCCAGCACTAGGCACCCCAGTTATTTCTGTGTATTGCTGGGGAGATCTTTCTAACAGAACAAATCTGACCTTGTTCTACTCCCTTTTAAGCCTCTCTTGCTGTCCCTGAAGTGAAAATCAAGATGTCTGGTTGCTGGCAAAGGTCCCGTTATGGATTCTGTTCATGTCTCGAACCACAGCCTCTTCATGGATTCACACAGATGATGTCCTGGTTACTGTCCTCCTGTCCCAAGCCTTTGCTGCCCCTTCCTTCTCCATTGTAAAAGTCTCTTCCCTTCTTTATGGTGACTCCTCCCTAACCTTTACACAGCTGGAAAATACCTACTTGTCTTTTAGAGTTCTGAGATACTTTCCTGACTCCTCAATTTGAAGTGTTTGTTCATCTATATGTTCCCATAGAACAGGGTGCTTAGTCCACAGTAGGGCATCACACCCTATAGTCGCCTGACATGTGCATTCACTCTTAGTCCAGTAGAGGAACATTGTAACATCTTTCCCCAGGTCAGGCATTTGGTATTCAAACCAAACGACTCCTTTACACACTTCTAAGAAAAGGATTATGCACACGATGTTCATCAGCCTCCCAATGACAAAGCACCTGCTGTAAAGAGGTTGGAAAGGAGGAAAGATGACTTTCACTTCACAATGGTGGGTTTCCATCCTTGGTCACTTCTCAGTCTTGGCTGTGTTGGGTCTGTGTTGGCACAGTTGGTCATGGTGGGGACATAGAGGAAACTATTTACTGCTTGGTATTTAGGAACTAAGGACAAAAAAACACCATGAAGGGACAGGGTCATGGTATTTTCTTCAAGGCACACCACAGTGAGTTAACTTCCTTCCACTAGGCTCTACCTTCTACAGGTTTCAACTGCCTGTAACACCACCAGTGTGGGACTGGAGTTTTCAGCACATTGGTTTGGACAGCCATTCAATATCCACACTGTAGAAAGCACCACCCACAGAGCAATCTCTAGCTAAAGGCAGCTAATGACTGCAGTCTTGTGTTGGCTACAACAAGCATTATACCTCTGCTATCTTTGTTCAGCTTGCTTGATTTCAGCTAAATGACCAAGAAACAATATTCCTCGATTTAGGCCTTACACTGTGACCCTGGAAAATGGTTATGATCTTACAGAAAAACCCAGCTCTGGGTTATTTCACAGATTCAGTTTATGCTTAGATCAAATCTTCATGTTTATTATCTTCAAAAGTTTCTAGGAGATGCTAACTGGCTAAGATCTTATTTTAAGCTCTCCACAAAAGAATTTAAGTCTCTGTCTAATATTCTCAAGAGAGATGTAAATCTTAATTTCTCTCAATAATTAATTGACAAAAGAGAAGTAATCTCACAAAAAGTAGAAGCTATTATTAATCGATATATTATATAGTCTGATTAGTTGTCAGCTGTGCTATAACAGTCCTTTGATAAAAGAGATTATTAATATAGATTTATATATCTTTAAATAATGTCTGCATGACTCTCTTTGTGTGGAAGGAGTGACTGTTGGTGCTTCTGCCCTGATTTTACAAGAACTCTGAAAAATTGGCTTTAAAAACAAAAGAACGGTACCCCTCCCCAGAAGGAGTCCCCCAAAATACTCTCCATCATGCCTTGTTCACTTTTAACTCTCTAAAACTGAAAGCTCATGGCAAATCTGCTGCTGACTGCCTCTGGCATACTGAGACCAATAAATACTATGCCACAGATATGGGGAAGGACCCTCTTACCCTTAAAGGGAATGGCCCAGACCCAGTTCCCTTTTGGGGCTGAGGATTGATATGCCTGTTTGATACCACAGAAGGCACAGCTAATCGACTACCAAAAAGATTAATGATGTAAATAGATACCCCCACAAAGCCAGGCCCAACCAAAAATAAAATGAATAACAATTTACATCCAGGGAAGAGAAATCTTCTTGAGAATTCCCTTCTCTTTTTCTTTTTCCTTTCCAGGTAAAAATGAATCACTCGTGATGTCTGCTGTTAGAAGTTCTAACCCAGATGCTGGCCTCCAAACTTATACTACTCAGACCTTCGAAGGGCCATTGACAAGAACATCAAACAGCTAGAGAGTGACATCACTAATCCGAAGAAATCCCTCGTTTCTCTGTCTGAAGAGACCTCCTAAAATTGCAAAGATCCTTATTGGACTTGATTTACTCTATTACAATAGAAAAGGCTGTGTACAGCTCTTGACTGTGTACAGCCCTTAAAGAAGAATGTTGTCTTTACATAGACAAGACAGGGATGGTTAAAGAGAGCATGAAAAAGGTCAGAGAAGGCCCTGAGAAAAGTCAGAGAGAGAAAGAGAAAGATGAGTGCTGGTACAAGAATTGGTTTTCAGCCTCTCCAGGGTTGTCAACCCTACCTCCTCTCATCTTGAGACCCTTACTTGGGTTCTTTTTGCTTATTTCTTCTGGTTCCTGGGCCTCAAATAGGCTAACTAACTCTGTGAAACAATAGATAAATAATTTGGTAGCAAAACCTATTCAGATACATTATCATAAGTTAGCTATGGAGGACCACAAGACTCAAGATGAGGTTGTTACTTTATACAGGGTGTTCCCAAAACCCATCTCCACCCAACCTAAAAGAGAGTACTTCCACCCCTAGACCAGTCAGAGAGGGGCCACCCAGAACCCCCTCTGACAGGCAACCTGAATTCTTGCTTAGGCTGTGAGGCTAAGCACTGCAAGGGAATATCAATAAAAGTTAAAAATATCTCTCTGGGTTCCCAGAGGGACACACCTGACTGCATAGGGGTTAATGTCAAAATTATCTCCTCTCCAGGAAAAAGACATCGGGACGGGTATGGCCCTCATGCCTCACTGGACAATGACAGGGGGACCGGAGCCATTACAAGGTCCCCTTCAATTACTGGAGGTCAGGCCTCTATCCCTGCCTTCGCAAGATTAGATTCACCACAGCCTGTCTATACTTAGAAGAGGGAGGAGATGTCAGGAGCATCCCTGCTTACACACTGAAGGCCTAAAATCAGCCACAGGCCTAAAATCAGCAATAGGCCTGTCATACATGTATACTAACACCAAGTCTTGGGTCTCTGTGGCTAAACACTGAAACAGATGGCTATATTGTAAACAGGCAGTTTTTGTGACAATTTACCAGCCTGAGTAGTCATAGACCTTGTAAATAGATAGCCTTGGCAGGTAATACCAACTTATATAAGGACAACTGAATCATAGGTAGAGTCATAGTGACCTATCCCCTGAACCCTTACCCAGCCGATATCCTGTTCAGAAAGATATCTGTATTCCCCCTGAACACCCACGCTCCAGTGTCATCCCCTTCCCTACTTCCTGCCTTTTTGTGTTTATAACCCCTGTGTGAATGAGTATAAATTACAATTTGAAAAAAAAATATATGAAAGAAAAAGAAATTCTCATACTTAAATTAAAAAAATCTTAATGTTTGTAGCAGGTGAGTATTAACATTGGTATGGAAGACCTATAAATAGGTACAAGTGTGGGAAGGGAGGGAGAACGAATGCGGCTCCTGCTGAGGATGTGTGTATAAGTTTCTGGTGGAAAAGAGAGATGTTCAGGAATTTCCAGAAAATATTAGTTCTATTTTGTGGCCAGCTACATTTCACCAATGCACTGCTTCCTATTTTAACTCTTCTTTTTAAAAAGGAATTAGTTAATTAATTACTAATTTTTATATATTGGAGTGTTTCCAGATGCGTTATGTATGTGCAATGCATGTTTGCCTGGTACCCATGGAGTTGAGAAGTGTCGGATCCCCTAGGATGGCATCAGGAATGGCTGTGAGTCACCAGCCATGTGGATGCTGGTAGCTGAACTGGGGTCTTCTGGAAGAGCAGCCAGTGTTCTTAAGAACTAACCCATCTCTGTAGTTCCCTATCTCACCTCTTCCTAGACCTTTAAACTAAGAGTGTCCTCATATGGAGAAAATGTCCCTCAAGAAAGCAAAGGTAGGAGCCCCATTCTAATGTGACTTTGTCCTTTTAGCTTCATCTAAATTCTCTATTTTCCAACTGAATTAGAATCCTGTATTTGTTGTGGCTTTATTAGAACAAAACCCTGAGGATTTAAAAAAAAAAGAGCAATTAAATAAATTAATGGGAGGGTTTCTTTAGGCTCTAATTTAAGAACTATGTATGGAGACCTGTAGTTAAGGGAATTTTCTGGCAAAGAGGGATGGAATACAGGACTTCCTGAAGAAACTCTCACAATTATAAAATAATTGATAATGGCCTTTAGTATCAACTTTATGCTTTATATATTATAGACCTCAAAAACTTGTGTTCACTTGCATGTATTTCATTTTTATGCACTACCAGTTATCTCAAAAGAGTCTAAAATGCCTGCCAGCATTCTGATTCTATGTTGAGGACCCTGTATTCATATACTCGATAACAGGGCTTTTATTTCACAGATACCCAAATTCACAGATGCTAAAGCCCCTCATATTAAATGGTGTGATATTTACACACATCATGTATATAATATCTTACAGGATGTTTTTAATCATCTCTAGATTATTTATATGTAGTATAATGAAAATGCTATTGTACTGTTTAGGTGTCACAGTAAGAAAAAATATGAACATGCCTAGTTTGTGTATGTTTCCTCAAATATTTTTTATCTCTTGCTCATTGAATTTAGAAATATGGCACTCCTAATCATTACTGAGTTACTTGTTGTGCCTCCTCCTACCTACTTGAAATACACGTATAGCCCACAAAGTTAAATCAACCTGTAAAGAAAATTAAAGATTAGGAAAATCATCAGCCAATTAGATTAAAAACTACTTAAGGAATGAATTGAACAGCAGGGCACAGAACTACAAGTTTCAGTAAAACAGTCCAAGGGAAACAAATTGACCACCTGGTGGAAAACAGATGTAAATTGAGAAATAATAGGTAAACTAAAAAGTAAATAATTAAAACTAACAGCTTATATTTAGAATAACAAGAAAGAATTGGGAAATCCCTAATCCAATAACAAAATGGTGTGGGGAAGAAATCTGGGCTCTGTGTGTGTGTGTGTGTGTGTGTGTGTGTGTGTGTGCATGTATATGTGTATTGGGGTGTGAGAAACCAGGAAAGTCCTCAGAGAAATGCTGGATTGAGCTTAATGGTCAAGCAAATGTATAACTCTTTGAGAAAGCAAGCAAAAGCAACAGAACTCACAGAAACTACAGACAGCGGATCAAGCTGAACCCCATGGAGGAGAGGAAGCTCAACCCCATGGAGAGGACAGGAGCAGCTCAGAGGGTGTCACCATTTTGTCCTACTAGTGGCACCTTCTTTGACTGTGATTATCTGGAGGAGGCTTTAATACAACCAAAGGTGTCTCAGGTTATGTGTCGTAAGAATCACTACCTAATTGGAGTCCAACAGTTAAGTCCTGAGGTAGGATGGAGAGAAAGTTGATAATTAGGTGGTTGTGTTGAGGGGATGGGAGTAAAAGATCACTTTTACTGGTGATGAGTTGGTTGGATTTGGCTAGCCATGTAATGACACTCCTTTTGACAAAATGCAGGATGTGAGTGTTGCATAGGAATATAGTGTCCTCTGCCGCTCTTTGTTTCCCTCCTTGTGCATTTAGAAATGACAGCCCGTGTTGTATAATTGTGCCAATGGGGTTCGGTTAGTTATTACCTTCCAAGAACACACATGTGGCTTTCTCCCCCATGGCCTTTGCTGACACGGAGGGGTGGGACTCACCCTTTCAGTAAGAACTAAATAAGGTTCTTCTCAATATTTTATTACTTCTGTCAGCTTGTTTCAATATTTAAGTGGGTTGTTTTATTACAAAAGAGATCCACAGTCTCAGCAAAAGTTGAAAGCATTAGAAAGCTGCAGAGAGCAGAGTTCTGAAACCCTGACTCTCCAGAATTTGATCTACAGTCTTTCAGATTGTTGTTGTTTTATTTTTTTTAATTTTACACTTTTTTTTGTTTTGGTTTTGTTTGTTTTGTAGTTACTGAATTTTAAATTCAGATTTCTTCAAGTACACTGAAAAAAAATGAACACTCATGCACTTTCCACTTGGACTAAAGAGAAATGACTTTTTCAATCCTCCTTTTTTTGTAATAAACTCTTAGTCATGTCAAGCAATCAGCTCCCTCTGTCACTTTTTCCTCCTTTCTTCTTCCCAGAAGATTCTCCTTTTCTGCTTCTCTGAGGTTTGCTTTACCCAGCTCCCCAGAAGCTTCTGAGAAGCAGAACACTAGTCCGTTCTCCCTCTCCTTATCCCTGTCCCTGTCCCCTGTCCCTGTCCCTGTCCCTCTCCCTCTCCCTCTCCTTCTCCCCCTCCCCTCCCCCTGCCCCTCCCCTCCCCCTCTCTCTGTTGCTCTCTCTCTTGCTCTCTCTCTCTCATTCTTGCTCTCACCACTCTTTTCAATTCACCTTTATAAGAAAGCAGTGTTACATTTTTCAAGGTTTGTCATGTTTCTCCACATAGGTTGAATCTACTCCATGATACCGAGTTTTTCTCTCTAGTTTACTATTTTGCATAGTACCATGGAGTCCTCAGGGGTCTCTCCTTTATGTGGGCTATGTATGGCTTTCATAGACTTGGCAAGCATGGCACTAAGCAAGGTGTCCAGCATTGAGAACACCCATGACTACCTTCAGAGAAGATATCCCTACTCCCTGCATGTTTCTTACATGGTTGACAGCACATATTCTTGTTTTAGGATGGTTGTTAGGCTTGTTGGTTATGAAATGATATCTTTTTTTAAAAAAAACATTTATTTATTTATTTTATGTATATGAGTACACTGTTGCTGTCTTCAGACACACCAGAAGAGGACATCAGACCCCATTGCAGATGGTTGGGAGCCACCATGTGGTTGCTGGGAAATGAACTCAGGACCTCCGGAAGAGCAGTCAGTGTTCTTAACCACTAAGCCATCTCTCCAGCCCATGAAATGATATCTTATTGCTACTTAAAGAGGCTTTCCCCTGGTGACTAGTGAGAGCGTATGTTTCCTCCCCACATACTTATCAGCTGTTTGGAGTTTTCTTTCATGTAATTTCTGCTCACATACTCCAACTATTTTATAGTTGTCTGATCATAGCCCATCCAACTGTTCTGTCTCTCAGATATTATGAGTGAGGGATAGCTCCCCACATCCAGCCCTAAACATCAACTTCTGAACATTCTGTCAGTTTTAATATACATTTGAGGGAGGTAAAGTTTGATTCAAAATAAGGAAGGGTGACATAGGCAGATGGGCAGTGTGTTCTATGAATAGGGATTTTAGGCTAAAGTAAGAATAAACACACACTTTTAAAATTTGCCACCCACTAATAGTCTCACTGGTCCACGGTGACATTAGCAGGCTGTGCCAGCATTTCTCTCTATCACAGTGACCCAGGATGAAAGACAAAAGGAATGATGTTCGTAAGTAAGCCCTGTGCATGAAACCATGGAATAGAACATACCTCACTTGAAACCATTAAGGAATCAGGCAGTAGCTTCCTGTACAGGCTGAGCCAGAACCAGCAGGTCTTGTTTTTGTCTATATTCTTCTTTTTTTTTAATAATGATTCTAAACTACTCTCAGAAAAAAATTTTAAAAAGACTAATTGTATCATACTCTAATTAGGATTTCTGTTTCTCCAACATTTTAGTGGTATTTAATACTATGTATTGAGTTTTTTTTTTCCCTCTCAATTTCTCTCAAAAAACTGTCAGATTGTGGCCAAGGTCTGCATTCCACATTAGTACTCTTTAGAAATGGTGCTTTAGGCATGGTTAGATTGGCATGGGCCAGAGCATTGGGAGGAGCTGCGAGCAGGGATGCTTCAAGTGAGGGTAGTGAAGGGACCCAGGATAGGGATGCGGGGTGAGCATGGTTACTTTCCAAGTGTCATCATGTTCCACCCGGGTTGCCACCCCAACCGGTGCCTGCTCAGAAACTGACAGGACTGGCTCATGGACTCAGAGTGAGCCCTGTTGCACAGCCTGCTTCCACTGTGGAGGCTGGGCTCCTTCGACCCTCCCAGTAGACAATGGGATTCAACCCGTCTTCCAGTTTACACAATAGGAGATAAATAATAACACATCTGTATGCTGTGTTTATACATATTGTTTTAATTTCTATCCTAGGAGAATAGATAAGGTTTAAAGACTACATTGTTCTTAAACTTTAATAATTTCTCTGGAACAAGCACACTGGGAACAGTGACAACAGTCTGAGCTTTCCAGAAGGTAACAACTGTAGGGGATTTTCATGGGCAACTGGGAGGAGCACAGGCACAGATGGCCTGTCTTTATTGGTCCCCTCTTGCTCAGAAAGGCATATTAAATGAAATAAAGGAGCCTTATACCAGAGGGAGGGGGCATGTCACAGCAGTCTTTGGGTGGCCCTGGGTCCTCACTCTGATTTCTCTCTGCTTATGTAGGTTATAGTTCATCTCATTACATCACAGTCCAGGGCTTGTGACATTTTTATTCTTATTGGAAATGACAGTACTGTGACACACTGAGTTTCTGATTGGTGTCTCTTAGCAAAGAAGAGTATGATAACAGAACCTGGGCTCACACTTTTCTTCCCATTAGCTCAAATAGTGCTCAGAAATACAAGGAGAGCTTACTGAGAGAAGGTACCAGTGTTTTTGGTGGTGATGTCTATGAAGTAAGTGAAACAGGTTTGCTTACTGCAGAAAGATTGGACCAGGATGGGCAGAATCTCCGTTAAGATGTCAAAGCAAGGCCTGAGCTGTATAGTTCAGAAGGCAGAGTGCTTACTTACTGTGGGTAGGGCTTGGATTTGATACCGGCACTCCACTCCCACACCATCCCTCCTTCACCTCATAGCATGTCAAAGGAAGCTGTATGAAATCACCCTTAGAAAGTAATTCTGATGGATATAGCAGTCGGGAAAAAAAATCACATTTCCATAGAGCAAGAGCTTTGGTCATAGCAACAGCCAACAATTGCATTTGTCATAAGGTTGGTGAAAAGGGTAAAAACTGTTCTTAAACTCCAAGAGATCCCCCGAAAAGTCAGATGGCCTCAGCTGTGCACCTCCATTTCCTCTCCTCCCATCTTGCTCCTCTCTTTTCTCCTCTTTCTTGTTTCTTGTTCTTCCCACTCCTCCCCCCTCTCTATCTTCTCAGACCTCCTCTTTCCTGCTCCATCTTCCTCTATTAAATGCTCAGGGTCCCTTAAGTAGAGACTCTGTCCTCCACTCACCTTGCTTGGCCTTTAATATGGACAATTGGTCTCTCTCTCTCTCTCTCTCTCTCTCTCTCTCTCTTATTGGAATTATCCTCCAAGAACTACTTTGTTTTACTTCTCTTTAGGGTGTAATCTACAGATGAGTAACTATTGTGCCTTCAATGGTTCAGGTCACACCGTGAGGCTTACACCTCTATCAACTCCTTTTCCAACACAATTTCTGTCCCTGTCTCTCCTATGGAAACTTCTGGAGCTGCCAGTCTTCCAGCCCTTCGGAGGCTCATAGTGTAGTCACATTTAGGTTAATTGATTTGTAATTCTCCAACTACTCTGGGAGTCCATAGGGAAAGCTGGCATGCCTACTGAAGACCCACAGGTCTTCAGCCCACTGTGATGAAGTCAAAACTCAGGATGTTTGTGTTCCCATGAGAGACAGACCCATCAATGATCGCAGGGACTGGCACAGACAGTGTGCAACGCTGCCATTTCCAGTCGATTAGAAAGCTCATTCGGTGAAGACCCAAGTTTCTGGGGTGTTGTGATTAAGGTCGACTAACCTGTGGGGAGAGCAGCTTCCTGGCTAAGTTGCAAGCCAAATATTTTCAGCTTTATTGGAAGGACTAGGTTAACTCTTGCCAAACTGGTTCACCAGGAACAATGACTAAGCGGTTTCATTTCATTTTATTTTTGTGTGTCTGGGCCAGATGATCTCAGTTATAAACACGTTTACAACCTGGAGTTTCAAGGGAGAGGAGTATTGACTTGGAATGGAAACAAGGCAGCCAAGTTATGTTATGGCCTCTCAGGCAGCCAGCATAACAGAAATGTAGCCTGTTGTTTGATGCCATGTTTTGTCTTTACCTCCTTATACTTACATTTTTTTCTTCATGTGGTAACTTGGGGATACCGTTTTTTCTTTAGTACTGATAACTTTTCTTCACCATGTTCCATGTCTATTTTGTGTATAAGTGTGTGCTCATGTATGGGCTCATTCATGTGTGTGTGTGTGTGTACATTTCCTAATCTTGCCACAGCAAGGTAGAGAATCCCAAACAGGCATACCCATTACATTCTATCTTTCTATTAATCTCACCAGTGACTAAAGGCAATCGACCCAAACTGCATCTGAAGCTGAGTGAACTCTCTTTCAGGCAGGAAGTGTTGTGTTTTTTTTTTTTTTTTTTTTGAGTCTGAACATCCCTGGGTTCACAGAGCTGCTTTTGGTAGTAGATTTCGATCCCAGCAGTGGGTCAGCCCTAAAGGCAGCAGTGACCTAATTTGCAGTCAGGTTGCGTTTCCTATGCTGAATTAGGAGGGATGGTACAAGAGCAGTTATGGAAATGGGGATTTTCAGTAGAGACACTTCTGAAAATACTGAATATGTTTTATGTTTCCCTGGGTATGGTCAGGAAGTATAATCTATGCCATTGCTTGTGTTGACTGCTGAGCCTGTGCTATCCTGAGCCTTCTTCCTCTTGTCTAGAATTCTGAGAAGCACAACTTCAGTGGTGCTGGAGGTCTGTGGTAAGAAGCTGGGGATGGGCCTCTCAGAATAGAAAGTGCCTCCTCCTATATAGTTCCTGTCCAAACTGGCTGGTTCATGTTCTTCCGGCTTCCATCATTGTGATTAGCTTGGGAAAAGCAGTTTGAATTGGGGACTTTTTGAGGATCTGTGGCTTCTGGAATTTCCCTAGTCCCTTTATGTTTCTTTAGTCGTAACCTGCTAGAAAAAATAATCATCACTAGCCAACCATTTGACTAGAGGTGAACTATTTCTACAAAGGGACTGTCAATATGTGTGTATGTGTGTGTGTGTGTGTGTGTGTGTGTGTATGTGTTTATGTATGTATTATATGTGTACATATACACACAATATACATATATGTGTATAAATAATGTATGCATATGAACACACCCATATATGTTTATATATATAAATATATTTTTATATATTTATATGTAAATATATATAAATATATATTTATGTGTATAAATATATATAACTATATATATAGTTATTTTATTATATTTACATATATAGTCAATATATATACGTATTCACTTTGGACTCTCCTATCTTATTCACAAGCGTTTCTCTCATGTCTTCAAACTTTACTACTGCCCCTAATTTAAAATATATTCTTCCTGGTTCTCTACTAGACCCTTTTGGTCCCTACTGTGTAAGACTCTAACTTGGAAATCTCAGGTTCACATCTCTAAGTCACCTGGGCTTCAGTGAGACTGACATCAGAATCACGTGGCTATAAGCAAGTCCTATAAATGCTATTTGGACCTTTTACTCAATGATGGGTCCAGTAAATTCATAACACTGGGTCCCCAGATAATGGTTGGCCACATAAGGTTGAGAACCTCTGCTGTAAGATTGAACTCATGGCTTTCTCCTGGGCTATGACTTCATGAGTCCTATCTCTGAACTTGGAACAGATGAAAAATAGAAGTATATGCCAGGTTCTACTGTGCTCTAGATACCATGAACATATTAATTCATTTATTCTCCAGGACAGTTGTATCTCTTTAATTCCAGGATGAGGCTAATAAGATTCAAGGGTCATTCTCCAAAGGGGCACAGCTACGAAAGAGCCACGAGGAGGTTATGTCCATGCTCGTGGTCCAGTACACTCACTGTGCTTACCTTAGCAAAGATGCAAATTCTTGGAACATCACAGTCTTACCAAGTCAATTTCCCTCGGTGTGGACTCCAAAAATATGTCAATTATCTGGGTTTGCAAGTGCTCAGAATTATCCCAACTTGCCCAGAGTTCGAGCAGCTTGAAAATGGTGTGCCGTGAATTTCCCTACTATATTGTCTTACATATTTTTTTTGTTTGTTTATTCAGAAGAATTGCCTTATTTCCTTTCCAGAAGCTCTGCTACCTGTTCACTGTATGATCTTACGCAGAGCTTTCTCACCCAATAGTTTCAATACTTGGGTCTTTGTCATTTCCTCACAGCAGCTGTGGGAATCCAGCTTGGCTCCGTTTTTACCCTCTCTTCTCTGTCTTTTTCTCTTCTTCCTCTTTCCACTTACAGCACTGAGGACAGCAACATCGAGCTCTTCTAATCCTGGGAGTGACTGTGAGTGTGTGTGTGTGTGTGTGTGGTGTCCAACTCCTGCTCATAGTTTTATTTTAAATTTGGATATGATACCAAATAAGTTACTTACTTAGCATTAAATGCCTTCTCTTAATTGTGAAAGGGAAGAGGAAGAGTGACTTCTGAGTCTGAACCTACTGATAACATGGCACATTATCAAAACTACAATCTCATTCAGGTTTGGAACATATCCAAGTCATATCAGAAATACTCCCATGATGCTCTGCCTTCACTCAGGCTTACAGGGTAGGGAGGGATCATTTTCTGCTGACTATTCTCTGTCTTCTCCACATATACAGAATGTTCAGATTGTTCAAGAAAAGTTTGATTACCCTTTAAAGCAGCTTGATTCTTTCTCAAATATATTTGACACTATTTAAGATGCATTGGGAAAACTGAGTCTCTTCCAGTACCTCCATTAATAGTGTATAATGACCAGTAAAATATAAGCATGTTTGAGTTCAGCATGCATAAAGCCATCTCGAATGGCTGCTACTTCTCTGTCAAATAGAATCAAGGGACAGAGAAGGCTGATCCCTTAGTTTAGGGGTCTTTATTTTTCTTCAGTTTTGTACAGCTTCCCAAATTGTTTTTCTTTCCCCAATGCCACAGATCCGGAAAGTATTTCTTGAGTAAATTTTAGATTGTTCCCAGCCCCATGCATTTCTCATGTTATTCTGTTCAATGGCTGCCTCCGGGGAATGTGTCCTAAGTGGAGCTGCAGTTGGTATACTGAGATGCATGGAATCTATGTTTATCTTTTACTCTCTTTTCTAAAGGGATCTTCACTGTCGGAGCTCTGCTGGCTGTGAGTACTCTTGGGTCAGCCGTGTCACTGACTGTTAGAATTCAAGCTCTGTCACGCATGACCTTGAAGATGCTTGAGTGCACTGTGCCTTCCAATCTGCCTTTCAAATGTATTCTTGGTGTATTTTGCTTAGCAATGTATTGCCTTCTCATCTCCCGAGTAACAACAGAGATGACTATAAATAAACCCAGTAATGAGGAGTGACTCAAAAGTCTGGTTATTTTTATTAGTGAACTATTCTAGTGGCGCTCACTCCATAATTTTACATCCTCATGCTTTATAACACTGAAAATAAGTTGCCCCCGGCTCCACCCCCTTTCGGGTTGTACAGAATATTTTGAGACATTCAGCAGAAAATAGAATAAGCAACTAGAGCTATCAATTTTCATGTTGAATGACTTTAGAGGGAATAGTGGGATTATATATTTAATAATAAACACAGAAGAATCTGTAGTGTTGGCAAACTGCAAGAAACAAAACACATTTAGAAATTTTTCATGTCCTGGCTGTATAGCCCTTTTTTTTTCTTCTCTCCTTAAATGTGTAAAAATGAGATTTAAAGCACAGTTAATCTTGTTTTAGATGGGCGGCATGGGTATTTACTGAGGATTTATTGAGTGCATAAGAACAGTCTGAGGCTATACCATCCTGAATGTGCCTGATCTTATCTGACAGAGTTCTGGCCTGGCTAGTGTTTTTGTGGGAGATCAGCTGGGAATACCATGTGCTATAGTCTAGTTAACATGCAGGAACAGATCCATGTCTCAGAGGTTGACTCCCCTGGAAGGTTGCAGAGGCAGGTGAACTCATTCTGTTCCGATTCCTCTTTCCACCTGGTATCCACTTCTGTCTTCTGCATCCTAATTTGCCATGTGGAACCATGATTTTCCAGAACTTCTACCTCACTGTGTGTGTATGTGCACATGTGTGTGCTTGTGTGTGCATAGGCTGTGTATGCGTGTCTATGTGTGCATGTATGAATTCGGCAAAATTCTTGTTTAAAAAAATAATAGTTTTTTTTAATGTTAGATTTCAGGAGAAATCATTTTGTTCTGTTTATCGTTTAATGATGAAATTGAAGTTCACTGTCTCTTTCAACATTCCATGTGTTAACACAATGGCAGACTCGAGAAACAGTCAGTTAGGTAGTCATACAATCTCCAAACTTAAGTTTCCACAAGACTTAAAGCATAAGTGCTTGTATTTTTACTAAAATCAAGCCAAAGATAACAACAACAACAAATGCTTTTCCACTTGCTTCTTGGATGCAATTTTAAGTGTTTTGTGAACTGTATGTGTTGAGGAGACTGTCATCTTTGATATTTAAAGAGAGATTGAAGAGCTGCCCTACTTTACTTCCTTGGCTTAATTTCTTCCATTTCTCTTCAGTGGCATCCTGAGCATAAGCATATTATACACTCCAAGTCCAAACTTGACAACTGTCTACCTAACATTCCCTGTAGTGCAACCATATTTAAATGTATCCCCGACTAGCTTACAAATAAATGAGACTCAGACTAGCATTATTTTATTTGGCCTTGACAATTATTGAGGGATAACCTCTAACCTACTCTTCTAACTACTGGCCTGGCTACCTCCCCAGAGCTGTACCCCAGGTACTTGCTGTTTCTCCTGGCCACATGCTCATGGTTCATCTCCCCTCAGGGTGGCTTCCTCCTCTCTCTGTTGTTCCTCCTTCTCCTCCTGGTCTTTTCTCCTTTACTCCCAACCAGGTCACTCTAAACCCACCTACCTCTAATCCCTCCAGTACTTGGCTTTGGCGAATTTTATTTAACCAATAGTTTTAAATCAAGGAACAAGGTTTGCACAACAAAAGCTTATGTACATGAGAATTCACTCATAAGGCTTAGACCTTTGGGTACAGAATTTCCCATTACAATCCATAGCAACATACCAAACCTCAACAATTCCCCATGAGAAATTCTGTATAACAGCATTTGTTTTGGAACTAAATGCCAGGAAAATTTTGCTTCTTGTAAGCAATGGCAGGTTTTCTCCTGGACAGTAAGAAAACATGCAATTAAACATATTTTCCTTTGTGTTTTGGCTACCAGGCAGTTCAGAGTCAAACGGATAGCTCAAATGTTATGAGTATGTAAAATCTTATCCTTTAAATATCGGGATACTTCCTTTCTCTTTGATATTAACATTTAGTCCAGACTTTATATAGTTATTTAAAACTTGTAAAATATTTCAGGTTGCTTGAAATCATTATGAAATATGGTAAGTACAAAATGCCAGTAAGTCAGGCTTTAGATACCTGATGGGCAGTGTTTATGTCCTCAGTTTATTTTGTTAGGTTACACATCTAGGGTACATTTACCTTGTGTCTAACAAAGGTGTTCCCAGCAGGTAGCTGGCAGTGTTAGAGTTCAGTCTCTCAAGAGCCTCTGAAGCAGTTTGAGGAGAGAGGAAAGGTACAAGACAAGCCGGAGTCAAGCCTCAGAGCGACAAGCCTGCCAGTGTGTACAGTGGAGTAGAGAAGCACCAACTCACTGTTTCAGGCTTTGAAAAAAGCAAAAAATGAATGAATGAATGAATGAATGAATGAATGAATGAATAAAAATAAATAAAGTAAAATAATGGGGTTCCCAATGGAGCAGTAAGAGAGAAGACTGAAGGAGCTGAAAGGGTTTGCGGCCTCATGGGGAGAGCTACAATACCAACCAACCAGAGCTCCCAGAGTCTAAACCACCAGCCTGGGACACATAGGGAGGGATCCATGGCTCCAGCTGTATATGTAGGGGAGTGGGGTCTTGTTGTGCGTAAGTGGGAGAGGAGGTCCTTGGTCCTGTGAAAGCTGGACGCCCCAGTATGGGGGAATTCAGGGGTGGGGAGGTGGGAGTGGGTGGGTGAGTGGGGGCATATCCTCATAGAGGCAGGAGGAGGAGGGATGGGATAGGAAGTTCCTGAGTGGGAGAGAAATGGGGAAAGGGGATCACATCTGAAATGTAAATAAAATATCCAATAAAAAAAATGGAGGGAGGGTTGTTCTATGCCAGAGAAGCCACAGTAAGAAAGGCTGATGTCGATACACTGCCGTGATGAATGCTGGGCTCTTCAGAATATCATCAGCAAAAAGGAGAAAGACCATGAGCAAAAGGGAGGAGTAGAACAGTGAGGAGAAGGACCTGGATTCTTCTGAGGCAGAAAGAGAGCAGGGGGAACTCAAACGCATAAGAAAGTCTGAAACTCTGAGTCTCAGGTATGAAATTGCCAACTTCATGGCAAGGTGAAGTCAATCTGGGAAAGATATCTGTCAGAGGAAGTAAGGGGGCACAGAGGTCAGCTGTCTGCACAGGACCTAACGGCTCGATAGGATCAGTTTTTTGAATGAAGCCATAAAGCATTATGATGGGTAGTATGCAGAGGTCGGTGTGTAGTGGGAGAGGGAAGCATTATTCACCCTAAACTGTACCCGTGTAGATGGTGGGTGTACTCCTGCTAACTGCTCCATGCCTGGAATCCTGTGGCTTTGGGAGGTGTTCTTCAATAGCAGGATGAGGTGCTGAAGCAGAATTTGGGAGACTCCCACAGCAGTTGGAGGGGGAGCACCCTGTTGACATGAGTCTTGGGGAGCAATACACATAGGGCACTGAGACAACCACAGAACCTCAATGAATGCTTTTAATTGATGCCCACTTTACATTGATTAGCATTCCATAGCCCCACACATTAGAGTTTAAAGGTCCTTGTGCCATTTGAAAGGAGTGCTAGTTTGGTTCAGATCAACCACCAACTTTTCAGCATCCTGTTAAGGCCTACCTGACATGAACTATACTGGCATTATTTGTACTGTTTACATTCTCTGCTCCATTGACTTGAGCTAGCTTTCCAAGACTTCACACAAGGCCATTCCTGATGTCAACATCAAGGGAACCTTTGACTTGCTGTTTTCACTCGGTGTGGAACCTATAGCTCAGATTCCACCTCCACCTCTACTCTGTGTCACAGTAGCTCCAGGCTTAGCAGGAAGTGTTCCAAATAGCTGCTATTCAGACAGCTTCCTGTAGGTAAAGATTACTTTATAAACAGGGTGGGATAGATCTTGGTTGTCACTCATCCTTGTAACTGGAAATTGTTTTAGTTTGTTGTCTGATACTGTAACAGGATACAGGAGCCTGAATAATTTAGAAGACAGAGAAACTTACTCCTCATTTCTGGAAGTCGGTGAGTTCAATATTGTAACGGCCGTTTCTTTTGTAGCGGCCGTCAGGTTCTGCTACTTTGTAAAGGCCGGCCGGTTCTGCTGCTCCGGTCGGCAGGTCAGGGTCTAGCAAGAGAGAACGTGGGGACGGAGGAAGGGGAAAAAAGGGGCGAGAGACGCAAAAGATAGATACAAGCCAGAGTCCGGTGGAGTCTCTTCAAGTCTTCTTTATTTTCTTATCTTCTTACTATATTCTCACTCCTTCAGTCTCCTCTACTCCTCTACTTCTTCCTACTTCCTACTACCTCCTACTTTCTACCTCTACCTCCTCGACTCCTCTACTCCTCTACTCCCCTACTGCTCTACCTTTTTATAGAAGGGAAATCCTGGGTATTTATACCCTTTACCATGTGACTTGCCCTCGTGCACAATCTCAACTGAAGCCACTACATCACGTGCCTTGTAGCCATGGATACCAGGAGCACCTGGCAGCTGGGGGCACTAAACAGTGTAACAAGATGTTTATCAGAGTGCGCTCAGCTATTGCAGGCTGTTGAAACAAGTCTCTTGTCAGGGTATATGGCTCGAGATGGCTGTAAAGATGATAGCCACTTTTGGCTAAGAGTCGGCTCCCAACACAATATTAAGATGTTGACATCTGGCTAGGGTCTGTTTCATCCCACAGTTGAAAGGCATATGAGGATGCTTGCAAGACTGAGTGAATAAGCAGGGCCAAACTTCACTTTTGTACAAACTTATTTTCACAAAGATGATATCAGCCTTGTTGATCTAACCACTGCTATGGACCTCACATCCTAACACTGCTGATTTATGGATAAAATTCTTTTAATTCATTGATTGATTGAATGATTGATTAATGAATTAGTTAAATTATAGTATATGGTGTTATCCTGCACATATGTATGGGCAGATGTGTGCTGTATGGTGTCCACAGAGCTCAGAAGTAGGTGTTAGATCTCCTGGAACAGGAGTTATAGACGGATAACACATCACTGCTGGGAACTGCACTAAGGTCCTCTCTAACAGCAGCCAGCCAGAGCCTTAAATTGCCAAATCATCTCTCCAGCCACAGGGGCCAGGGTCTTACCACAGCACCAGTCCTGAACTTCATGGCATCACTTTACGAGGAGACCGAGTCCCACCCACCCGCCTCACTTGGTTGAGTCACTCGAAAATAACCTCAAGTTCCAGGTGAGCCTTGGCACAGGCCCTAACATTTTATGTCCTTTTGCAGTTTCCTTTTAGGTGACGAGAGTCCAGGTAACTATGTGACTCTATGTGAGGAATGAGTCATCACACACAAGCTACACAGGTGTGTGCATTAGCAATTTTCAAGGTGTGAAAGGGATGTCGTGTCTTATATTAGGTGGTGGTTGCATCAGCAAAGAAGTCTAGATTAGTGGCCATCCACTGCTCCTGTCCCCCATTATCACTAAGGGACTTTGGGCGGCACAGTTTCGGGATGTCAGTAGCATCTGGTGAGTAGTAGCCAAAAGGTTACTACATCCTAAATGCATAGGATAGCACCCAAAATGAAAACTTACCTACCTCAAGATGTCAACAGTACTACTATTGGTCAAACACAGTGTTAACAAGTAACCTTAAAATCTCAGGGGTTTGGCCTAAGGAATGATTATTTTTCTGTGTTAGTAAGAAATATCTGAGGCAAGTGATCTATGAAGACAAAAGGGTATCACTGTTTGGAGGTTTTAGTTCATGGTTATATAGACCCATTGTTTTAATGCCTCTGGTGTTGAGGGAAGGGAACATGGCATGATGGGGAGGTGGGAGCACAGCATGATGGGGAGATGGGAGCACAGAATGATGGGAGGTGGGAGCACAGAATGATGGGAGGTGTTATAGCTAACTCTTTACATCATAGATGGAATGTGGGGAAGAGGAAGAGAAAGGGGCCAGGGTTCCAACACCCTCTTTGATGATCTGTTCTGAATGACTTAACTTCTTCCCACCACACTCCATCTCATAAGGGTTTTGCCACCTTCAAATAGTTGCCATGGGTTCAGGAATGGCCCTTAATAACCTGGCCCTTGGGGAACACTTAAGATTCAAGTGATGGGATTATTCTTCTTTCTGTAAGTCCAGGGTAGGCACAGCACATCCCTGCTCACAGTTAGGAAGATTAGGAGCCTAGAATTTGGACTTCCTCATGATCCTCCTCAGTGTAACAGAGGAAGTGGGATTTGGTGGATCCCATACTTGCACCTTCTGGCCCTGGATTAACGTACAAATTCATTAGCCACATTTCTTTAGCCACCATGCATCAGTGAGGGGGTGATGCTTTCGACTTGTGCTCAGACAAGGGATAACTTGGGATCTCACACGCTGCCCTTGTGACTACTACAGTGATCCCATGTTTGCTTTAGGGTACCATGAGAATTTAAAGGGGCTTCTCTCCTTATTGCCACATAGGGGAAAATCTGTCTTATCTTTAGGGGCTGAAGATGACCGCAATCATGTTGGTCATGGTGCTGAGATTTGGATAGAGTTGGCCAGGAACTCATCTCTCTACCAAATGGCCCAAGCTGAGGCAGCTCACCTCCAGTGACTCACAGGCAGTAACAAGACTCACTCACTCATGTTTGCCTATGAGTGTTGGTTGTGGACTGGGGCCTCAGCTGGCTGTGTCTGTCACCTCCACCACCTCCTGGCAGCCTTTGGGTGTGGTACTTTGGCTTCCTCCCAGAATGGTGGCTGTTCCCAGGCAGAAAGTAAATGATGCCAGTAAGCCTGCATGTGTGCAGACACTGAATCATTTTTACCTCGGGTTCTCTGTGAAGAGGCTGTAGACACCAGTGGTGAGGGGAGAGAACAAAGACATCATGCTTCAAGGGTGAATGAAAAAAAAGAAAGAAAGAAAGAAAGAAAAAGAAAAGGAAAGAAAAGGATATGACTGCCCTTGGGTATGGTGGAGGGGAATGTTTTTTTATAGATACACGGGAGAGCATAGTCAGAGGCAGACACATCTGGGAAAGCCCAGAGTGGTCATGACCCTGAAGCATGGGGTGGGGGATGGGGAGGATAGGAGACCGAGAGTGGGGAATGCTGGGATTAGTGTAGCAGCCAGGAGGCCAAATGTTCAAAAGATGTGGGTGGCTAATCAAAATGTCTGGATTATATAGGAAAGAGACTCTGGGGGTAAGGTCTGCCTAGCCATGGGACTGGAAAGTTTAGCTTATGGAGAAGAATATGCCAGCCACAGCCTTTAACTAGTAGGGAATGAGGGAAGCTGGGAGAACTCGGAGGCCAGGTCTGCTTTGATATGTTATTTAGGCACCTCAGCCATATGTCCTAGGTTTGAAACTTAAAGGACAGAAAGGTCCTGACTTAAAACTGCTTCTCAGGCAGGGGACAAGCTTTCTTTAGTGAGGAATCAGGGAATCAGCTTTCCAGACAAAGTGAACAGCGTGAGCCCAGACATGGAGCCATCAGGCTGGTGCTCCTCTAAATGTTATGAAATGTGTTGATTCAATAGAAGGTGTATGTTGAGTACATTGTGACTCTGAACTGCAATCTGATTTAATTACCTAGGATTAATAATAAATATCTCCAATGGAAACAAATTAACTCATTAAAACAATTAAAAACACCACTGATAAAATTTTTTCCCTGTGAAAGATGGTTTTTAATAATAACCTAGTTTACTGCTGTTCTGGTAGTATAGTCCTGAAATGCCAGATACTCAGAATGCTGGGGCAGGAAGATCTTTTTAATTGACTTGTCCATTTAATTTGTGGGCCTGTGTGTGTGTGTGTGTGTGTGTGTGTGTATGTCACAACGTGCCTGTAGAGATAAGGAGCTAAGTTTTGGATCTTGCTCTTTTCCTTCCACTGTGAGTTACTGGGACCAGTGAGACTCTCACTCAAAATAACAAAACAGAACTGAGGATATAACTTGGTGGTAGAGCATTGGTTCACTCTGTAGTGAAAGAAAGGAAGAGAAAGGGAGTGATAGAGACAGAAAGACAAACCAAGAGACAGACAGAAAAGCTGATTCATTCAGCTTTGAATTCATTTCACTTTGAATTTTATGGTTCAATTTAGACTTCAAAGTAGGCTGGACGTGACCTGAAAGACTTTATCAAGAATCAGATGCAGCAGGGGCTGGGCTAGAATGAAGGCTCTCTGCCTTTCCTGAGTTTGAGAGCAGAATTGCTCACTGTCCCGTGTGTGTTCCTGTCTTCCAAGGATTGTCTGTTAGAACTGAAGTAAAGGCCTATTACAGGAAAAGCAGGTCTGCTTAAGAGAATAGAGCCTCTGGCATGGGTGGAGACCTAACTTTCTTTCCAACTGGATAGGGTCAAGGACAAGGTTAAGGAACTGCCCTTGAGAGGCAGGTTTTTAAGCCAAGACAGAGGTAAGTAGAATAATTTTCCATTTAATAAAATTCTGTATGCTTCCTTCCCAGAGTTCCTGATCCCTAGTGAAGTCCTTGCACTGGTAGCAGCCATGCTGTTTGCCTGGGTCTGTCCACCTTTCTCAGTACTGACTCAGAAAGGTGCTCCTCCTCCTCCTGCTCCTCCTCCTCCTGCTCCTCCTCCTCCTCCTCCTCCTCCTCCTCCTCCTGCTCCTGCTCCTCCTCCTCCTCCTCCTCCTCCTCCTCCTCCTCCTCCTCCTCCCCCCCCTCCTCTTCCCTGTCTCTTTCTTTTAGATGCTGACCAGAATACAAATATGCTTGTTCTTATACTTTGGACTCCCTTGCTCATGTTCTGAAGTCCATTCCCAGTCCTGTGGTGGGACTCCACACCTGCTCCTCAAATGGTGTGATTATTTGTTTGTTTGTTTCAGTCATTTTGTTGGTTTGGTTTTTGTTTTTTTCCTCCATTTTTCTCCTCTGTGCAGCTTCTGAGATTTGCAGTTTGCCTGCCCTGGGAGTTTTCTTTATTAACACTAATAAACTTGCCCTCAAGTTTCCATTTGAATTTTTTTTCTTAAATCCATTTTATTACTGAAATTAAGAATACTATGGGTTGGTGCTGAATTCCCCTGTATCAAATCTCAATCACATTCTGTGGTTGAGAGGTTCCCTATTTTGGAGGTGAGCATCTTTGAAGGTTGTGTAAGCTCCACTCGCCTGTTTTGCAGATGGGTAAATACAGACAGGCTAAGTGACTTCATGAGTTATACTCATAATTGTTGATTAGGAGGAAGGCTGGCCTGCCTAAACTGGAGGGATGCTGACGGGCTCTGGAAACCCCCAACCTCTCTTGTGTGTGGACTGAGGAAGAAAAGAGGTCTCTTAGCTTCTGCTGCAAGGGTTTCTCCTGGGCCTCATCCCGGGCTGCCAGGCTGTCTCTCTTCTTTGTCCCCAGGCAGGAACTACTCATCTGCCTGCAGATTCTTCACCACCAGCTCCCCCCCACCCCCGCCCTTTGTTCTCTCGTTTGCATCCAAGGGAGCAGAGCTTGGGTTCAAATGATAACATTTGAATTCAGCTCATGAAAAATTCTATCACAAGTGTGTTTGACAGTTTGATCTTTGGCTTCTCCCACACATTTGCCCTTTGTACTCAGAGCGCTATGGGCTTCATTTCCTCAGAGCAGATTGCCATTTCAATGGGAAAGGAACATCTGTAGCTTTCCAGCTGAGTTCAGTCCTACTCAAGACAGGTGGAGCTCCAACCAGCTCTGCTGCAGAATACCCAGGGACTCAGATGTGAAAGAGCATCTCCTTGCGTTGCAGCCATGAGTCTGGGAAATGCCCAACTGGGACTCAGATGCCAGCCATACTTTCTATTGCTGTGTTATCATGGAGACTCTCTAGAATCTGTTTCCCTTTGTAACCTAGGCACAATAATTAGTATTCCTTTCAAAAAAGGAAGGAAGGAAGGAGGGAAAGGAGGGAAGGAAGGAGGGAAAGAAAGAAGGAGGGAAGGAAAGAAGGAAGGCTGTCCAGTCATTCCACAGTTGTCTGCTGTGTTCTCCCTGTGTGTAGTTTGCAAACCACAGAGGAAAAGGAACCAGAATCAAAGAATCACAAACGAAGGTCAATTTGCCAGGATCACAAGACACAGGGATTTAAACAGATATTGATAACATTGAATAGGTAAAAGGGTTATATAATCTGTTGTCTAAAACAGAATATTACTTGAAATGAAAATATGTGCTTTTAATTGTACTGAGGTGGTACTACATCAGAACTTTGACAAACAGGAGTTCCTCCAATCCACATTGACTGGGAGAGGGAAGGAGGAAAGAAGGTGATTCTGAAGTCTACCCCATGATGGATGGTTAAAAGGGACCCAGAGATCCAGAGAAGCAGCATGTGAGGAACCCAAGTCCAGTGCGACTGGAGACCTGGAGATGCATGTTGGTTTCTTTGTTAGTGTACTTACTGGTTGACACATTTGTTTTGTAGGCCTAAAGAAACGTAGTAGGTGTTGTCTAGGTGGCTTGAAAAGAGGGATTTGCAAGAGCAGATTTGCATTTAAAAGAACCAGTCCTCCTGCTTAATATAAGGGACTAACACGAAGCAGTATGTGTCAGTCTTCATCTTGCAAGGATGCCTTTTAAAGATTGCCAGGAGCCTTGTGCCCATCTGTCCTGATTACTGGTTTGAGGGTGGATCACAGCCAGTGTGCCAAGGCTAAGATGCACACCAAAAGAAGCCTTCTGTGGTGAAGAATACTTGCAAGGCCATGAAGTAGCCCAGATACAAAATGGTGGAGCGAAGGTCTCCGTCTGTGGTCTCTAAACTGGAACAGATTTTGGATCTCCTGGGGGCTTGTTAAAATGGGGGATTCTGGACATCCCACTCAGTAGGTCCTGGGTGGGAAATAACCATCTACATCTCTGTGTTTCCTGGAGGTGCTGCTGTGATGGGGTGTTGATCATATTTGGAGATTTACTGACCTAGAGGATTTGGTGGCAGGCCATCTAGAGCCGAGGGGAAAGGAACATGACTCCAGGCCTTTTACCATCTTATGAATTTTGCAAGCGAATTCACAGTTGGCACCACACACTGGTATTTCACTGCTATTTAGTAGACAGCTCATGGTCAGACCATGCAGAGACCAGGAATTCAGTGCTGGAAGTACAGACGAGATGATCACATGTAAGTCTGACGATTGCTACGGTCAGGTCAGTAATGGGATCATCCAGCTCCCTTCTTTGGCTCTTCCGGTTCAAAGCTCTGTCCTCTCTTCTTCTCAGTCCTTCAGACCATGCTAACACTCCATCTAGCCTGGGTGCCATCTTTCTGCTCTTGATGTATCTCCTCCCTCCCCCTCCTGTCTTCTTTGGCTTACCTTCTTCTACTGATTTGGGGTACAACACCCCTCAGGCCCGATCCACCCCTGAGGCCTGATCATGTGCAGCCTGTGCAAGTAGATGCCTTTGTCTTCTCCAAAAGCACAAATCATCAGGTATGCTGAGTGTTTGAGTGACTGTTGGTTACATGACCATTTTCTTCTAAATTGATGGCCCTGTAGTGACCAGTATACTCCATTGGGTATCTAGGGCTTATCTCTAAGCATAACACTTCAACACATTTTTCAGCCTTCACCTTCCAGGGGATGTTTTAAAGAATAAAGATGACAGAGTTCCACAGACATGGTTATCAGGTCAGGTTGGGAGACGGCAGTTGTCAAAACAGTGGTGCAATCGCAGGAAACTGGACAAAGAGTTGTTGATATTTATTTAGACATTGCAGCAGGCCCCAAGTGTTCAACAGCACTAGCACTAGCGCCATCTGGTGGAAAGAAGTGATCTTTTAAAAACTCAAAGCAAACCAAAGTCAAGAATGTTCCAACAATGCTCTGGGAACTTTTTGCTGTCGTTGTTGTTAAAACACAAGCAAAACTCTCTCTCTCTCTCTCTCTGTCTCTCTCTCATAGAAAGATTCTTTAAGGGGGGATGTAAATTACATTTATTGAAAAGAATGCTTACTGTTTGAACAGAGAAACATTCAAGTCACTGTAATTAAGTAGGGTTTATGGGAAGGCCCGATGTTGGTCATAAGGAAGCTGGGATCTCCACCGGTCACTAGCTCCATAGAAAAACAGGAGCAGGTGCGTAGCTCAGACATTGCTTTGTGTTCAGAGCTGACTGGCCAGGGAAGATATTGTTCATCTCTAGCTGCTTGTCTTACTACCCCACCCCTTCATGGTGGAGGGCTGGGAGTGGGGTGGGGAATCTTCAGTCACTGTCAGTTTTTCTTCTATCCCAGTCAGCTCTTCCTGCTGCCCAGTCAGAGTGGGTGTGTTCTCCATTTCTCTGTTTTGGATTTCTGCTGTTTGCGGTGGAGGTGAGGGGGAGGGGACGACAAGCTATCTTCCGGCCACTTTGGGCTGTAGTCTTTACTGATATGACCATTGCAGGCAGGAACAATACCTTACGAGAATATACCCGCCCTTCCAAGCTGAAGATGAGGGCAGAGAGTAGATAGGGACGATCTGAAGAAATGGTCAAAGAGAAAGCTTTTAGACAAAACAATGAATTTGGGACGGAAAGGTAAGGCAGATGAAGTTGTAGTGGGCACAGCTGACGCCTGACGGTGAAAGACATGGTGGACGAGGGTTGGCTTAGTGAGTTGACTCCATAGATTTCCTGTTGCTTCAGTGTTTTCTCTGGCAGCCAGGGTTGTTTTTTTCATGCCACCGCAGTTAGAGCAGCTTCCTCAGTGACACTCTGTTGGCCTGCTGCTGTGGAAAGGGTGGGCCCTGCAACCCTTTCCGGGTTTGCTGCTTGTCAAGTGCCTTCAGCAAGAAATAATCAATATAAGCCAGCATGACCTTTATGTGTCACTGTCAAAATGTGGTAGACAATGGTTGGATTTTTGTTTGTTTGTTGTGTTGTCTTTTTAAAGAAAACTCTCATAGAAAATATAGGCTGTGACTGTGTTCCACTATTAATTTTATGTGTCTCATGGCTATTTGAGGTATCTTCCCCTTCTGGCTTCAACTTACCTTCCATCTCATTTTTATGATTGATTTCCACTGGAAGGTTTGGGGGAACTTAGAATGGTTAAGAGTCTTCCTACAGTGTTGGGAGGGGAACACCAGGTTCCAAGTTCCTTTCTGTCCCCTTCCCAGAACCAGAACCTGTGGCCCTCCCTTTAGAGCAGTTCAATTGGGTGTTGAACTAGACAGTGTGAGTACACAGGGCAGAGGGAACAATGGCCTTGCAAGGTTTCTAGGAACAAATGGACGTTCTAAGTTTGAAGGGCCCGTTTATTTCTGCTTGGGGAGATTGCCTCACACAAGGAAGTGTACAGCCCCACCCCTGGGCTTCAGAAATCATGACTCCAAAGTAAACAAGTCTCAAGAGCGCATCTGAAGCAACACGACTGTCTCACTGATCTTTTCTCATCATCCTGTCTCTTACTCCTGTTTCTTTTCTCTCTGCAGGGCCACCCAGAGGAATCATAAATTTTCCTGTTCAAGGCAGATCACAGGTACTAGAACCTCATTTCTCCAAAGGAAGACAAGAAGATAAAAATATTGCTCCGATCCCCACCTTCTTGTCTTGGAGCTAGCTGGCCATAAACAAATTCTCAGGCCTCTCTTGTTTTATAATAGATCATTAAACCCTAGTTTTTGTTCTGTCCTGCCTCACAGCTGGGAGAAGAAAATGCCAGTTCAGAGGGACCAGGAAAAGTCTGTACAGACAGGCCTTTCTGGCTTTTCCCACTTGTCCAAGCACCATCGGATTCTCTTTCGATCCAGTCATACCTCAATGTGACACTCAAACATAAAAATGGTCAGTTTGTTCTGGGTCAATGTGCCATGAATCCTAAGGTCCCTGTGTCACCTGGGACTAGGATCAAATCAATTTGTCATATCCTTCTCTTGTTAACCTGTCTTGTGGTGTGGGGGTTGTTATTCATAGTTCTTTTTAACAGGCAAGAATGAGATGTTTCTTTTCCCTACCCACCCCGTGCTCAGAAAAGAGAAGTGGGAGATATGTCATGAACCAGACTAAAGAGTTCCACAGGACGCTCTCTTCCATTGGAGGCTGTCGGAAGAAGAGAGTAGGCAAAGCACAGCACATAAATCACCCAAGCATGTCCAACTGAAGATGCACGTATTGTTCTTTCTGCAGTGCAAGGTGTGTTCAACATAGTTGTCCTGAACATTTTGTAGTGGTTAAGAGCTGCGTGTCAGTGAACTGCCTTTATGGGATGTAAGAGGTTTTAATTCTGCTTTGAAAAATAAATAAATAAATAAATAAACAATGAAAGGAACTCTTTTTTATTTTACTGAGGAAAGTGTAAGTTTTCTGAAAATGAGTGTGAGATGCTGAAATGGAAATGTCCTATGATATGCAGCACGGAATCCCACATTTCTTTATCTTGTAGTGATGCACGGTGGGTGTTGGCTACCAGCAATGGCGGTAAACATTTGCAGATTTGAGTTTCAATAAAAGGCTTCTAAAGGCTCCTCTGCTAATGACAGAGGGTTATAAGTCTCTGGGGATGGGGTTTGGGGGGAAGCTTCCCAGAGGAGGGACTGTGGAACTCAGGGTAACACAGTTTTTACCTCAAACTTTCTAATGCCTCCTTCCAAGAGAGGTATATCTTCCGTGAACAAACATCTAAAGCTCCATCCAATGGAGGCTTTCCCCCTCAAAGAGAGGAAGGAACACTGTACTGTCCATACCAGGCAGGAAGAATACCATTGCCAATCAGGTCAGCAGGACATCAAGAGTATGTTTCTCATGTTGTTATTTATTGGCTTTGGTCCACTAGCTGTGTGCAGTCACTTGCTCTGTGACAGATGGAAGTTTCTGGAAAAGGACTGGCCACCTCCAGGCACCTGCTGCCCGCCCTCGCTTGGATCAAGCTGGAAATGGTAGTTGCTATTTGTAGCAGCTGGTGTAAGGTGGTCTTGGCTCCCCTCATGTTGGCCCCAGGACTCAATAGTATCTTCCAAGCTTCTGAAAATAAATAAAAGTTGGTTCTTTTATTTTTAAGGGTCTAGGAAAAGAGTAATGATGTCTCTCCTTGTCCAGATGTGAGGGGAGCACCCACTATTGATGTCATTGGAAGCTGTGTTATGTGTGTCTGTTTGGTCCCCCAGTGGCAAATAATAACAATAACATTATTAACAATAAAATTTAGATGTCAGTGCAGACCCTCTGTTTTCTGTCTGCTTTAAGATTTCTTCACCTTGGGGATTAGTGTCAGTTCCGAGCAGGCTGTTAGCTCCTGATTTGGTGTGGGTGTGAGTAGGGTATGGATGGGGGATACAGGGGGTCCCAAGGGGAAGTTCTCCTCACTTTCCACATACCAGGTAGACTCCATCCATTCCAGTCGACAGTGAAGCAAACACCAAACTAACCTCCTTTTGAACTGTACAAAAAAGAATCTCACTGGACATTTATATGTCAACAGTTGTCATTGTACATTTGAGAACACAGGTGTGATTTTGTGTCTTAACAGAGTAATCATCATCAATGGAAAGGCGAAATCGAGCAGGGCTAGGTGCAGGGGAGGACACCAGAAAAGCATTGTCCTGACCCTTGCTGAGCCAGCCATTGCTGAGCCAGCACTCCTCCTGGCTCCCTCCATTAGTTCAACGACTTTACAGAAACAGCAACAAACCCTGTCCTCAGTCCTTGTTCTGGGGTCTCATCTCAGACCCCAAAGGCCTATTGATGTGCACTGTTTAGGGTTGTGTACTCCTGGCCACCATATTCTGTGAAAAAAAAAAAGAGGCCTGTGGAGTTATTCTCTCCCAGACATGCATTATGTTTTTGGCCCTGGAAGGCAAAGTAAATAGTGGCCATTCTTACTGAAGAAATAAAATTTCTCTGCTACTAACGTAACTGTGTTACAGGACACTGTAGAACACAGACTCTTTTCCATATGACAATGTTATCTTTTATTTATTTTTTTATCCCCAGGGGTTGCCCAATAGTGCATCTTACTTAACAGGAAGAGCCTGGTTAATAGAATCCTACCCTTTCCAAAGTGAAAGACCTCATTTTAGGCCACGAGAGTCCTGATCTCTGACTTCTTGCCAGAAAGACAAAATGAATTTAAATTCTTATTTTTGTGGGTTTTTTTTTTTTTTTTAGTGCTAGAGTAATAGCTTTATTACTCTAATAGCTAAATAACATTCTAATAGCTAAATAACCACCCTAGGCTTTACAATGCTGGTCCAACTTCACCATCTTTACCAGTAAGCCTTATTTAAGCCTATCTAAAGGAAGATGAGGTTTGGGGGAGTTTATCTGGAGGAAACTATTCCTTCCTGTACTTTTCCTCATGTGTGGATGGTCTTTGGAGTGTCTCTATTCAGTACACTTGTAGGTTCCAAACTGCCTGATCTCTCATAACCGCTTGCTTGCTTAACTACTAACAACAATCTCTGGTCTTGAGGTTCTTGACTATTGGAAGAGACAAATGTTTTATGTTAGAAGTCATAAGTGGAAGATGCTGCATTCTCCAAGTCAGTATTAGCAAAGATATCTGGGTAACATTTTCTATGTAGATAAGTAAACCAGAGAAGGGGACAACATTCTTATTGTAGGTTTCTTACCTTCAGATTGCCCAGTGGCTGCCTCAGCTACAAAATGCCTGTAGGTTGATTTTTCTAAGGAAACCATGGTAGAAAGTATAAAAGGAGGCCAAGGTGAAGTTCAGGGCCCCGTCAGGTGCTATACAGAAGAAGGTCTCTTTAGGACTCTTAACTCTCAACCAGCAACGTAGGGATAATGGAAGGTGAGCTAAGGTAAGCCACCACAAGAATTGTTTCAGCATCGCTCTCCACAGCTGTGGATTCTCTAGTTCTTCAGTGTCACGCTGTCATTGAAGACTGGGCACAGATACATCCCAAAGGGTTGAAGAGGAGAAGGGGAGGAGGAGGAGCTTGTCTTTAGGAGCAATACCAGGAGCAGTTCCTGTTCCTTCAGTAGCCTGAGTCAGCTGTGTCCGATTACTCAATACAGCACTTAACTACACACTGGGAATCAGCAAATATTTATTCCCTCCAGAGCTGGATTTAGCAAAACACTGCTCCAAGCAGTGGACTGTGGGGAACCGTCAGAGCCTGAGGACATGTATTACCTGAAGTGCTCTTATCATCAAGGAGTATTGAGACACGAGACCAAAATGTTATGCAATTTTGCACCTTGTAAAGAAAAGGGATGTGAGCAAAGATGTCAGTGCTGGGAAAAGAAAACCCTAAAGTCTATTCAAGACTTTAAGCCAGAGACTTGCTGCCCACTGTGTGGTTGGGTTGTGTCACCCTCAAAAGACACATGGAAGTTCTCACTATATAAGAATATGACCTTATTTGGGAGTACAGTCATAGAGAAGTAATAAAACTAAAATGAAGTCATTTTGCTAGTGTCCTTACAAAAATAGAAACTCGGGTGTAGAGACAGAAACAAATATATACAATGAGAAGATAGCATAAGACACTCAGGGAGAATATTTGAACATAATGCCAAAGCTTGCCAGCCATCACCAGAGATGAGAAAAGACAAGAACCGGTTTTCCTCTAGAGATATCAGAGAGAGTCCTACCAATGGTTGGAATGTCTCACATCTAGCACCATGAGATAAACACATCCCTGTTGTTTAAATCATTGTATAATACTTGTTGTAGCAGTGTATGAAACTAATACAACTTTGGAAATCTAATTATAACAATGAATCTGTTTACCAGTCATTTGTAATGCACATAGCATGTGCCAGAAGCTATATTTATGTTTTCAGAATTGATCCTCGTAAAAGTCTTTCCGAGAAGAGATTTCTGTTGGGAAAGATGGGCCGCCCACATTTCAGAATCAGCATGGATGAATTGCCTGTAGATTTCTCAAGGCGGACCTCAAAGAGCTGGGCTCTTGCAAGAGACAGTTAGGCTAGTTCGTTGTACCCATCAGTTGCTCAATTCACTTCAAAACTGGAAATGTAACTTTTGGACTGAGAAGCCCTATTGTTAAAAGTGTCGGTCATGAGTAACCAAACCAACTGGATTGGCTAACAATGTACCATTGACTCAAGGTGCTTTAACTAGCCTGCACTGAGTGCTTTAGGGAGGGACTGGCTTAGAGAGTCAGCTGGTTGTCCCTGCTTCCCTAGGATAAATGTGTTTAGCTAAATCATTTAGCAAGAGTAAAATGTCAGGGCTACAAAACAAAGCCTCACTGAGAAGAGAAAGAATTCTAAATGACCAGTCAGAGGGCTTATTAAACGGTAGCTAGGCTGTTAGGGGAGTCTAATGGAGACTGGAGCATTGTGGAGAAGCCAACAATTATAGTGATATTTGAAGATAGATATCTGAAGATTTCACAGGTCAACCAAAATAGCCATGCCCACTTTAAGCTTCATAACATAATACTATCTTTGTTTGGCCTTGTAAGTCAATCTTGTCTTTAGGCTTCAAAGTCTAGACTTAAAGCTTAAGATTAAATTTGAAAGATTCAGTCCAATGTCGATTGGGTGATTGGAATATCCTAAATAAAATAATAGTGTTGATGGCTCTCAGATGATAGCAATAGAGAGTTCAGACTCACAGGTACAGTGTGACTCTAGTCATGAGGATAGTCTCAAAGGACTTCAAAGCTACACAGATTCCAAATTCCAAGATTCTGGTCCAGCTTTGGCTGGAGAAAGGCTGCATAAAGGCAATTGCTGTGTTTTTCAGGCCAGCCTCTGTGCCTCGTGTATTGATTTCATTTTCAATCTAAGTAAAGTATTAAGTGCTTCCTATACATCAGGTTTGATCCCAACTGCTGGGAACATAAAAATGAAAACACACGCCTTTCTGTCAGTGAAAATTACCAAAGTGCCTTGTAGAGAGACTGACGTTTAAGAAGCCATTATAATCCAATGAATGGAATAGGACAAGAAATGTGTCAGAATGTTTCAGGAGGTTGCAAGAAGGAACAATTTCTTAGTGACAGGAACTAGAGTGGAGGAAAGCTACCCTGAGAGGATGTAATTGCAGGACTGAGGTTGGCACTTGCCGAATAACAAAGGTTCTCATGAATCAGGCTTCAGGCAGCCAATTAGGTTTTTTATGTAAAGAGGTGACATGATTACGTTTGCACTTTAGGAAAGCTCTGGCAACTGTGTGGAGGATGGAGTCATGAGCGATACTGTGGTTCTCCTTGCTCCAAATGACAGTTTTGTACTTATGCACCTTCTCGTTGATACATCAATCAATGAAAAGCACATGTCTTCTAGCTTTGCCCCTGTTTAGCACGCTTCTGGTGTTATAGTCATCCAGTACAGTTTATAGAGCCAAGATGGTGGATAATAAGCTATATTCGAATATGTGCACTGAAGATGTACTGTAGATCACTCTCTCTCTAATTAGTTTTCTTCTGTTCCCCACTGTCTCTTTGGCTTTTTAAAAGTCATTAATACTCTATTTAATAACTGATCTCCCAGACCATGTTTGTGTAATGTTTAGGACTCTGTTCATCTGCACTGAAGACTAGATTCAAGGCCTCATAATTATTAGGCAAGTGACCTATCACTGGGCTACATCCCCAGCCCTTGGTATTGAGAATTCTGGTGGCAGAATAAAAAACAAGATTTTAAAAATGGTGTCCAACAAATCTCAATGTTCTCATGTGACTTCTGAAGTTCTTTATCTAGATATTGAGCTTCTTAAAATTTAGGAATTTGAAGGGCAGGCCAAAGTATGTATGTATGTATGTATGTATGTATGTATGTATGTATGTATGTATAGTATGCCCCTTTGATACAGTAGTCATTTGCATTCAGAATGACTTGAGGGATTGTAGCTGAGAGAGGGCCATTAGATCAGACTTTCCATACTCTGAGTAGGCAGTAAAGTGGGGG
>NW_021604599.1:11266426-11272542 GCF_004785775.1 Grammomys surdaster
GAGAGAGAGAGAGAGAGAGAGAGAGAGAGAGAGAGAGAGAGAGATCTCCATCCCACACCAAGGCTGGGGCTACTTTGAACCTGAATAAGTAAACACCAAAGGGACATTGTCCTTCTACCTGTCCCATGTCTCTTAACATTTTAGACTTCACTAAAGTCTGTGTGTCCATTCATGTTGCCAATCCTTCAAGGTCTTATCATTCTTTGTTGAAATAGTATAAAAGTAGCAGGCTTTGGATGTTGAAGTTACTCTCCCTGGAATCTCTAAAATTAATAAAATGTGATTTTGTACTTTTTAATTAGGTCTTATATTTAGTTTTGGCCATGAAAGCCCACATGAAAACTATAGGTGGCTGTTTGTGGGATGGCTCAACAATTAAAGATGTTGGGCATGCAAGCCTAGAGACCTGACTTTGATCCCTGTAACCCACATAAAGGGAGGGGAGAACCAACTCCACAGAGTTGTACTCTGACCTCCACAAGTGTGAGGTAGCATGTGTACATACATCCACCATGCACACAGGCAGTATTTAATAAACAAATTAATTAATAAGAATTAGAAGTGGGAGTGGAAGATAGTGGAAGGAGGCCTATCTCACCCCTATAACTCTCAAGTATTCAAATACTCATGAAACAGAGGTCCTTTAATAATGGATGCTATGGTATAAATATTTCTTTCTATTCATATTCTAGAAGCATGGTTTTTAAACAACTTGAGCATGTACCAGCATCTCCTATAGAGCTGTTAAGGGTTCCAGGGCCCAATGCCAACATGTCTCATTTAACTGGTTTAGGATCTGTGTTGGGGGCAGGTATCTGAGGAATGGGGCTTCTGTCATGTTCCCAAGTCTTGCTCAGGGTGCTGTCCTGAGACCAGCTCCTCTTCTCCAAAGTCCCCCAAGAGATGGCTTTTGTTGGATAGTTTTTACTTTCCGTTATAAATATCTTATTCAGATTAGTTTACTGAATTGTCATATGAGTCATAGAATACCGGTATTATTCAAATGAAGAAACTGAGTTTTGAGAAAATAAGGCAGCATTCTCAAAGTCACTCAGCCAACAAATTGTGAGTACAGACTGATATTCGAATTCTACATACAAGTGTGTTGCCATGACTTTCCTGTGGGTAAATTTCAACTTCCCAGATGTTCACAAAATCCAGATGTGGATTTTGGACCTGTGGGAATATTTTGGTGGTGTGTTTAGTGTCTAACTCACCTTGTTTGGAGACAGATACTGTCCTTTGTGAAACAGTCCTATTTGGAGTTACTTTACTACATCTCCAACTACTGTTTCTGACTATAAAGAAACCGCCAAATCTGCAGACTCATGGCAAAGCTAAAGTGCATCCACTCTTCAGTTTATGGCTTTTAGTGTAGGGAGGTGATGGGAGGAAGGACAGGTTACTACCCACTGTAAACCATCTTAGTTTTATTTCTTTCCAATGCCATTTACAGTACAGGGTATGGAGCTATTTTCGAGAGCTCTGTGGAAGTTACTTTTTCAATAGTCTCATGAAGCAAGGGTATGATCCTGACTTGGGAAATTGATCAAGTAAATCATTTTGTTTCAAGTGCTGCGGCCTCTGAACATTGAAAATGGTCACATGCTTTATTGGCTTATTAACTCATTACCGGAGTTACTGAAGGCTTAGTTGCAACTTCATGGCTGATCACTCTCCAAGGCTTCTTTATTGCTTATTTTTTGGATCTCTCCCTATTCACATCCCTATAGCCACAACTACACATATGTAACTAATAATATGTAAAGTTCAACAAAGAACTTCTCTCTCCTGTGCAAACACACACACACACACATACACACACACACACACACACACACACAGGCACACACACACACACACATTTGATAAAAGCACTTTATATACATGCATGGAAATGTCTTAATAGAACCTATTAGTTTGTACAATTAATATATATTAATAAAATTATTCTTTGAAAAAGTTCCTCTTTTAATCATGGTCATGTCACATTTAGTTTTTAGGTTATAAGTGCCTGTTTACATAATAGACCAAAGAGCTGTATCATTATTTGATGCTAAGGTTTGTTGTAGTAATTAATTAAAATCAGCCTCTGGCTCAAGCTGACTTATCTAAGCTGCAGCGGCTCTGCCTAGCTCAGCTGCCATGTTTCTCGGCCAGAGGGCAAGTGCGCGCAGCAGCTAGAACCAGCCCGCCAGAAACACCAGCCCTGCCACCCACGAGATGCCAGCATGAGAGATGACTCTGCCAATCTTCCACGCTGTCTCCGCAAGGCAGGGCATTGCCCAGACCATTCCACCATCCATGCGGGCCCAGTAAGAGAATGATACTCTAATTCTTATAGATTAATCAAAGGCTTTATATGTTTGATAAAGCTCAATAACAATACGCCCATATAGAGAGTTGTTTCCCAATTAGCTAACCTAAATAAAAGTTGTTACCTGCGACTGCTCTCCATACCTGAGTGGCTCTCTATCGCTCCTATTCTCTGCTCTCTCTAGCTCCTCCTCTTCCTTCTTCCTCTTCCTCTTCTAACTCCTCCCACCTTAGCTCCTCCTACAAAAGTTTGCAGTAGTTAAATCTCATTCTTGGAGAGAAAATATTGATAAGTAATGCATTTTTTAACATCAATGTTAATTATGACATTTAAATATATATGACTTATGCCAAAAAGCTTTCATAATATTCTTGAACAGAATTGCCAAAAGGAACTCCTCATCAAAATAAACCATAGCCACACAACCAGTTTACACCGGGGCAGAACCAATAGAAGGTTTGGTCCTCCACACTTTTGAAACAGGATTCTTAAGATTTAATAATAGTTTTAAATCTATAATCCTGTTTTTAAAGAATTAGTTTTTATTATTTTATATTTTGGGGTATTTTACCTACATGTATTCTGTGTCCCACATGCGTGCAGTGCCCCTAAAGGCCAGAAGAAGGTGTCAGGTTCCCTGGAATTGGAGGTACAGAAAGTTCTGATCCACCATGTGGGTACTGGGAACTGAACTTGCGTTTTCCCAATGAATAATATATGTTCTTAATCGCTGGGCCATTTCTCTAGTTCCTAAATATGTAATTCTTCTTATGAAACATTGTGTTTTTTAGCACAGTATATTCATATTTCCATTACTCAAGAGAGTTGGTGGTCATAACCAGGAGGGTTTTGTGGCCCATGTTGCTCTTTTTCTGCATTTATGGACATCAGCATGTAATAAAATTGACCCAACACTCACATCTCTTGCTACTTCTTCCTACAAAGTCCATGAAGATGGTTTTTTTTTTGTTTTATATACCTGCACATTATTGATGTTTACAACAGTGCCTGACACATAGTAGGCATCCTATAACACTTGCTGAATGGATAATGATGAGTCAATGAATATGCAAACTGACATTGGTGACTTTGCAGAAGAAAACTTCAGATAGAATTCACAGGCTCTGTGTAATACAGCTCTGAAGTGACATACATTTGCTATTACCACATCCCAGTGGTCATACTGACCAACCTGGAAAATTCTGTGGGAGAAGATTGTAGAGAATGAGAACCAGGATATAAGATCAGTGGTGGTCAGCTTTAAGGCTGGCCATGATAATTGCATTAACATTAAAATTTTAGACTGCAAAAATTTACATATTTATATAACTCAAGATACTTTGATTAATCAGTAAAATATGACTGAAATATTTTTAGCTACTGTAATAATTAAGGGGGGTAGAAATGATGGTTTCTGGAATAGAATTACATTTACTGAAGAAAAATTTGAAATATTTTGCCAAACAAATGAATACATGCTGTAAGCTTTAGTGCCTAAGGGCTAATTTCTCTAAATAAAATGCACTAGGAGTTAGTGTCACAGTCGACTCTGGGTTTGAATATGCATTTTAACATTTAGATATTCTGACAACTTTAGGAATTTATTCAATCCCTAGTCTCTGGCATTCTCGTGCAAAATGGTAGAGACAAATGACATCTGCTCAGTAAGGTTGCTGTGAAGCATAATCTAATACACAGAAAATGCTTACAACAGGGCCCAGAACAAATAGGAAGCTGAAAACATAGTGATGGTTTCTTCTTATTATTACTGACCAAACTCCAGTACATGCCTCATCCATTATAGGTGCTCACAAAAGGCTGAGGTGACTGAAATGTATTGTCCTTATAGAGTTATAGCAGAGTTTGCCTAGAAAATGTTATTAGCTGGGAGCATTGCAAACTGATGCTTATCTGAATTGAAAAGAACAGTGTTTAAGTTCTTCATTGCCAAAGGTGGAAGCTTTTGTGCTAAACCATATATCTAAGACAGAAATGATGGTACTCAAAAGGCCGAGGCAGGAGGATTGCTGCAAGTTTGAGGCCAGCCTGCTCTATACAGCAGGTTCCAGGCCAGCCAATGTTGTGTAGTAAGTCCCAAGAAACAAAAGCAAAACCACCATCAAATCTTAAGTCCATAAACTGTATCATTAAATCATGGTCATTATTCTCTAAAGTAAGTCCTTTTTTTTTTTCCCTCCACAAAAATGTTTGAAAGACTGTGATGTATGAGAGGGGGAGTCAGAGCATTGAGGATGCAGCTTGTCGTGGCGCCGGGTAATAAAGTAATTTTGTCATCAGTCTATGTGGCTTGAATTTCTGTGCCTAATAGAATTTTCAGGCAGTAAGATGATGCCACAGGAAGATTAATCAAGAACAACAGTGAGAAACAAACCAAGAGGGAATCTTCCAGCATAGGTTGGTCCAGGGTTTAACTAGTAGTACCTCCTATGGTTCCTTATGAAGCACAGAACAAAAGAAATGGCTTCTTCAAAGAGAAAACAATAGAAAAGTGTCATGTCTGAGCATCTTGACTTTCATAGGCATGAGTCCAGTCACAGCTCTATCAGTCAAGTGCCATGCCAGATGTTTCTGAATCACCTATGAGGTTGAGGAAGGCAAGACTCTAGAAAAGCAACTTAACCTTAATTCTGGAAACCAAATTATGGTAGTTTGAGAATTGTCAACCCAAACAAAGGAGCTTTACAAAATGGCATATCCTTGCCTAACAGACTTTTTGTCTTGACCGGAGAACAAGAAACATGCTCCCACTGGAGAAGGCTTATCTTGTGTATATTATGTTTTAAATGAAAACTGAAATAACTGAGATATAAGGTAGAGAGATATAACTTAGTGGCAAAACAGTTGCTTAGCATGTAAGAGGCTCTGGGCTTGATTGCCAGTGCTGCATAGAAGGAAAAGCAACTATTTCTGTCATTTCACAAAAAGGACAAGACCATCATTTAAATGGATTTTACCAATGCATCTAGTTTCTTTAGCACTATTAACCTAAAATAAAAATTAAACACCCATCAACAGCAAAAACCTGAAATTATGCATAATCTTTCTTGTCTGTTATTATTCCCCTTCTCCCTCCCCCCTCTCTCTGTCTCTGTGTCTCTCTCTGTGGGTCTCTCTCTCTGTCTCTCTGTGTGTCTCTCTCTGTCTCTCTCTTTCTGTCTCTCTCTCAGTCTCTCTCTCTCTCTCTGTGTCTCTCTCTCTCTCACACAATCTCATTTCTTAGAAAAAAAATGGAGATGAGAAAAGAGACTAGGGATAGCCAGACCCCAATTTTTAATAAGAAAGCAGAGGAACAAACGGGAGCCTCGACATGGCAGATATTTCATACATTCTTTTAAAACTGGTTACTAATTCTTGCTGCTCCTGAACACTGACCACTTTCACTTTCCAGCTACTTTGTCAACTCCTATTGTACATATTTTGTCAGTTTCCTGAAATACTTTTCTTTCAGGAAAACAAATTCTTTTCACTTACCCAGTGACCCTGTGTTTGTCAAGCTTTATTCCTCAGGAGACCTCTAACTGCAGCCACCAACCCCACCTTAGTCCACTCTGGTCTACCACTTTACTTTATAATGTTCAGATTCTAACTTATTTTTTGCTATATGTCTACTGACTCTATTGGTCAGTGAAACTAGGAACTACTTGAAACTAGGAACTACCCTAGCACATAGTAAAAATTCCAAATATCCTATTGATAAGTCAAAGAATAAATAAAATAAAATAAAATAAAATAAAATAAAATAAAATAAAATAAAATAAAATAAAATAAAATAAAATAA